>NW_015163162.1:202141-209674 GCF_001447785.1 Gekko japonicus
GTATCACGACGCTTCCCAGATGTTGTGGTATGATCGCGCCGGTTTGATCCGCCCCCGAACTGTCCCGCTCCCGGGCCAAATCGCCTCGTGTGAACGGACCGTGTTTGGTTGTAGAAAAGAGCAAGAGTCCAGTACCACCTTACAGGGCTCTTTTTGTAGCAGGAACTCCTTTGCATACTAGGCGACACACCCCTAATGTAGCCAATCCTCCAAGAGCTTACAGAACTCTTCTTACAGGGGCTACTGTAAGCTCTTGGAGGATTCGCTACATTAGGGGTGTGTCGCCTAGTATGCAAAGGAGTTCCTGCTACAAAAAGAGCCCCGCGACCTTAAAGACTAACACAATTCCAGGTGCTCCATTGGCTCTAACACAATTTGTGGCAGGGTAGGAGCTTTCCTGAGTCACTGCTCACTTCTTCAGATACAGCCAAAATGTGAATCTATCTGTCCTATATACTGGGAAGTGTTCAGATGCTGAATGACAATAGCAGGAAAATGACAACAGAAGGTGACTGACAATAGCAGACGTGATTGGATTAGGTGTGTTATCGAGAGGTGTAGTAGGCGTGGAGAAAAGGACAAAAAAAAGGACCAAAAGAATGAATTAAGAACCTAGAAGGTAAAATGAATCCAAATTAAAGGACCGGTATTTTTTTTTAAAAAAAATATGACATGAATATCAAATATACAAAAACTACATGCACTTATTACAAAATGATTTAAAAGCAATTACAGGCCCAAATATATGTGTGGAAGAATCAGCATGGATAATAAGACAGGTAACGTAGGTATTAAGTCCAGGTGGATGCATTGTCTTGAGCTTCATTATCAGTTGCAAGTCACCAGTCTCTCTAATTTCCCTTTGAAATTCCTTTGTAAGAGAACTGATACTCTTAGGTCAGCAACTTAATGTCCTGGAAGGCTAAAATGTTCTCCCACTGGTTTCCAATGTCAGACTTATGTTCATTAATTCTTTGTTGAAGGGATTAGCCTGTTTGTCCAACGGTAGAGGGTTGTTTTAGGGATGGGCATGAACCAGGAAAATGGTGCTTTGTTGGGGTTCGTGGTTCATTTGATTAAATGAACCACAAACTTACATGAACTTTTCTGTTTCCCAAACCAGTTTGTGGTTAGTTTGGTTCATGAGTTCAGGAGGTAGAGAATGGCTCCACCCAGAAGTGAGCCCCGAAGGCATTTAAGTGCCCTTGGAGCCCACCACCAGCTCACGGCCCCACCCAAGTGAGCCCTGAAGGCATTTAAACGACACCAGAGGTCACTTGGGTGGGGCCATGGGCTGGTGGTGGACTCCAAGGGCATATAAATGCCTTTGGGTCGTATTTCCATGTGGTCCACCAAACCTGGAAGTAAGCTCTGAAGGCATTTAAATGCCCTCAGAGCCCATAAACATGTCTCCCATGAACCTCACAAATCTCCATGAAAAACATGTAAGCTGGTGGGCAGATCATGGGAGACATGTTTTCCTGAACCCCTGGTTTGCAAACCACAAACTGGCTTGGTTCGTGCTTGAACTGGGGTTTGTTCGGGGGTTCGTGCCCATCCCTAGTTGTTATTTGTATTAGTCTATAAGAGCTAACTATATATTGCCTTTATTGAGCAGGTGTCCTTGCTGTTCACATGACTTTCATCTGTTATATCTTTGGGTTGATAATGATAGGTGAGTTACTTTTGTCTGTAGTAAAGTTTGTATTTTGTGTTATGTTAAAAATATCTCGGGTTAAGTATTAGCAGAGAGTCCACTCTCCAAAGTGGCCATTTTCTCCAGGGGAGACTGATGTCTATTGTCTGGAGATCAGGAGTAATTAGTGGGAGATCTCCAGGCCCCACCTGGAGGCTATACAAATACAGTGGTGGGGAACCTATGGCATGGGTGCCAGAGGCGGCACTCAGAGCCCTCTCTGTGGGCACGTGTGCCATCGCCCCAGCCAGGCCCAGACCATCATTAAAGTGTCGAATTCTCTGCCAAATAATGTTAAGTAAATGAAAGCATTTGGGATTGCTTTCCTTACTTTGTTTGGATCATCTTAAATTAATGTATGAGTTGTTTTTTCTAAAGTAAACCCTCAGTATTCAGGTTAAATTGCCGTGTTGGCACTTTGCAATAAATAAGTGGGTTTTGGGTTGCAGTTTGGGCACTCGGTCTCCAAAAGGTTCGCCATCACTGAAATATGACATCACAGGATAGGTTGTAAGTAAACAAAAAACAACCGTGATATTATTATGCAGGACGGAGTGAGCTCCCGTCTCTAGTTCCAGCTCCTGCCAACCTGGCAGTTCGAAAGCAAGACATTGCAAGTAGATAAATAGGGACCACTTCGGTGGGAAGGTAACAGCATTCCGTGCGCCTTGTATTCATGCCGGCCACATGACCATGGAAATGTCTTCGGACAGCGCTGGCTCTTCGGCTTTGAAACGGAGATGAGCACCGCAACCCTAGAGTCGGACTTGACTGGCTTTCGAGCAAGGGAACCTTTACCTTTATGTCAAAGAAGGACTGTGTAAAGCCACTTTGAGCTGTGTTATACAGCGGACGATTTACAAGGACACTTTAAATATTTGTATATTTTGTATTGGAATGTGTTTTGTAATTTGTACCATAATATAAATGCTTAATAATAATTATCAGGGGTCCTTTTGTAGAAAAAGAGGTGCAGGAGCTCATTAGCATAACACATTAGCATAACTCATTTGCATGTGCCACACCCCCTGACATCACCGGAAGTGTGTCAGAAGGCAACACCCACCGCTCAGGCTCCACTGGACTGTTTTGGATTGCTAGCTATTGGGGGGGGGGGAATGTGCAGATCTGTCCTCGCAGAGGAGGGAGAGCTTGTACCTGAATAAAGCTTGGTCTTAAAGGTGCTACTGGACTGTTTTGGACCGGGGGGCTGGGAGTGGGCTCTGCAACTTACCTTGCTGCTTCTTGCTCTGCCTGAGGGCTGCTGGGAGCAGGGGGCGGGGCTTGTTGCATGTGCCCGCCCCGTGGGCTCTTTACTGCCGGAGCTCCGCTCCTGTGCACTCCTGCAGGAAATGACCCCTGATAATTATTGAATAGATTGCATAATAATATTACAGTTGTTTTTTTGTTTGTTTGTTTACTTACTTCCCCCTGGGAGGCACATCCTCTTAGTGGCTACCCCAGAATGTCCTTCCTCGAGAACTGACCTGACTCTGTCATCGCACTGATTACAGCAAGGTTTGAGTCCAGTCAGGCACCTTTAAGACCAACAGAGTTTAATTTGGGGTATAAGTTTTGTGTGCTCATGAATGCTTCTACCCAGAATTAAGCTTTGTTGGTCTTAAAGGTGCCACTAGACTCAAACTTTCTTCTATAGCTTCAGACCAACTCGGCGACCCACCAGAAGCTGTAGTTAACTGTAATTCAATCTTCCTGATTTTCCGTGCTGCTATTTCTGCAGATTGTTTTGGGGTTTTTTTAAGTGGTTATATTGTTTTGCTATTTAAACTGTCTTATTTGTTTTATCTTTCTATTGTACACTACCCTGGAACCCTATGAAGCATAGCCTATAAACAACAACAACAAGAACAACAACAACAACAAAATATTCTAGTGACCAGTCTTTGCTGACTCTTCTGAACAGGAATTTGGTCTTGGTATAAGTGATCCATGAAGTATAATTATTCTTCATTGTTTTTATTTGTAGAAAATTCTGCTTCATTGTTTTTATTTGTACGAGGCAAAGAGAAGTAAGGGCTTAGCTGGAGCAGCAGACAGTGAGAGTCGAGTTCATCATTCCAGAGGTACCAAAGATGCTTTAATCTGTATCAGAAACAAACTCAGCTTTTCTTCCTTGCTTGCTTATAAAAATACTTCCCAGATGGTTCCCAGAATTTGAGTTGGCCACAAGCCAGCTAACTGTTTATGAAACTTCAAAAACTGTCTGAGTTGACCATGCAAGCCACTTGCAACAGACGCTAGTCTGTGGCCATTACAAGCTAACTGCCCATTGGCATGATGGGCTGATAACCGGGAGAGAGAAGGGAGGGTATTTTATTTATTTATTTATTTAAATTTATAACCCGCCCTCCCCACGAATGGGCTCAGGGCAGCGTACAGATGGGGCCAATGCCCAATACATAATACATTAAAACTGCATTTAAAAAACATTCAATACAACATAAGTGCTCTCCACAATAACTAACAAGGGAACAGATGACGTCATCAGGATGGTATCCTTAGTGGCCACAGCTCCACACAGTACCACCATTTTTGCGCTCTCGGCGAGTTGGCAATAAAGGTGATAAAGGGCTAGGACAGATAGTAATAGTCGTAGACAGATGGTAACAGTCGTGGCGGCTCCTACTCAAACGCCTGGCGGAAGAGCTCCGTCTTGCAGGCCCTGCAAAACTGTGCAAGGTCCCGCAGGGCCCGGATCTCCTCTGGGAGCTCATTCCACCAGGTAGGAGCCGCCACCGAAACAGCCCTAGCCCTAGTCACCACTAGTCTGGCCTCTTTGGGACCTGGAACCACCAGATGTTTAGTCCCGGACCGTAGTGCTCGTTGGGGAACATATGGGTATGTTTGTAGTAAGGAAAGACGGGCGTCATTATGCTGACTTTTACCCACCTGAGAACTGGGTCAGACAACTTGTCTTCCTTCACCACCAAAGTGGCAGCACAGAACCTCCTGGGTGACCAGAGAGATGGATGTGGCGCCTCGGCTGCCCTGGGAGGAGGGGCTCTACCTGCACGGCTGGCTGTCACCAGCAAGTCCTGCCGTGACCTCCGGCAGCCACTCCTCCTTTGTGCAAGGCAAAACTGTCTTTCCCACACCAGTCGGCCTACTCTGACTTGCCCCTGAGAAAGGGAGCTGTCTCCTGTGCCCCAGTTCTGAGACCTCACCCATATCCTCGTGCCCTTCTGATTCCACAGACGGAAATGATGGAGGGCACCCCAAACTGGAGGTGGTGGGTGGAGCTAGGGGTGAAGTCCAGCAGCTTCATAGCCTTGCCTGGCAGACAAGCACCGTTTGGATGCAAAGGAGCCATGAGCAGAAAACGAGAGTGCAAGCAGATGGCACCTGGTGGCAAAAAGTGTGTCAAGTAGAGAGAATGCATTCATATCCTGCATTTGTATCACGTAGAGGATACCGTGGACCACCAAAAAGACAAATAAATGGGTTCTAGATCAAATCGAGCCCTAGGAACTAAAACAACCAGACTCCGTCTATTCTACTTGGGTCACATTCTGAGAAGACAAGACTAGCTGGGAAAGACGGCAATGCTAGGAAAAGTTGAAAGTGGCAGGAAAAGAGGAAGACCATGACACGAGGGGGATGGACTCAGTCACGGAAGCCACAAAGGCCCCCTCCGCTTGCAAGACCCCTGAGAATGGCTCTGCCAACGCTGGGAGGTTTTGGAGGTCATTAATTCCCAGGGTCTCCATAAGTCTCAAGTGGCTTGACCTCACTTAACTAACACACACCCATACACACACACACACAGAGGCCAACAGTCCCATTTTCTAGCTGAAGAATACTGAGGCAGAGAACTGCAATTTTTTTCTCTCTTTGTAATGTTTAAAATAATCCCCGCATATAAAAAGAAGACAACCAATTTCTACACCCTTGCGGGGACTGCTTTATTCATCAGCTGCTGATCTGAGAACTACACAACCCCCTCACAGACTGTCGGGTTCTATAATAAAACTGGCAACACCTCACAATAATTTGCAGCTACAAAGACCAGCACTTGAACAGCAGAAGAACGTCAGCTGGGGGAGAGGTGGGGAGGATGGGGGGAACTGTGCTTCCTGAAAGGTTGGTTTTGGGGTCCTTGGTCTTCTCAGGGTTATTACAGTGCAATGCAATGGAGAGAAATGCACATGAAGCCTTATTATATATCTTTTTTACATGTGGGACTATGAATATTTTGCCGCACTTTGCTTATAATGTGAGGCTTGAATCCAGCAGAGGATTAGGCATGGGTACAAATTGAACCACGAAGCAAAATTCATCATGCATTTTGTCCTGTGCATCATTTGTGAACAGAAGTGCATGAGGGGTCTACTGTCACAAACTTCCATGAACTTTTAAAGCAGTTTGTGGTGGTTTGTGGATAAAACGGAAAGCAGGGGTTTAAAGGGACTCTGAGTTCCTTTAAACCCCTGCTTTCTGTTCCTTGCAAAAACAGCTGAGTGCAGTCCCTTTAAATAGGGTTTGAAGATAGCCCCCTAATAGCCTGTTCCCCACTGCTCAGCAGTTTTTCGGGCTGTCTTCTGCAGTCCCTTTAAAGTTTAAAGGGGCTGCCCAAGACGGGGCTGATCCCTGTCACTCAGCTGTTCCTCAGGCTTTCTTCAAACCCTGTTTAAAGAAACTGAGGTCCCTTGCAATGGGGTTTGCGAGGCCACGAACCATGAACCAGTTCAGTTGACAAACAAATCGGTTCAGTTCATGGTTTGGTGAACCGACACAAACCTCATTTTTCCCGGTTCATGCCATCCTTACAGAGGGATCCACCTGAACGGAAAGGGCATTTTCACCAAATGCCCCCTTCCTGTGGCAAACGTCTGCCCCCCCCACGGAGCAGCATTTTAGGCTGCAGCAAAAGAGGGGAGATGGGGAGAATTTCTGAAGGGTTTTCAGTCAACAGAAATGACCACTGAGTACAAGCTAATAGGATGACTGGGGATTTGCAGACATTGGCTCGGATTCTGCCACTCAGTTCAGCCAAGCCTTCACCTGGTTTCAGTCCCCTTCCATTGGAGGAAGGCTTCATACGTGGCTGAGTGGAGTGGTTGGCCACTAGCCCTTGTGTCAAAGAGTCTGGCACAGCTCAGGGGCCACTCACAGATGTATTTCGTAAGACGCTTTAGCAGCTCCCTCAGTGACTCCCTCGTGTTCCTCTCAGTCTCCACAGAGGCCGGCCAGCCATGCCGCTTCCCTTTCCGACACAGGGGCGTGCTGCACTTCTCGTGCATATCCGGTGCGTTTTCTCCGAAGGAATGGTGAGTCTTCCTGACAACCTCAAGCATTTTTAAAATTAACATTTTAAAAGGGTCTGTCATTGATGCATATTATGGCTTTTGGTGATTGTGATTCTGTTGTATCTTTTATTTTCAACTGAACAGAAATGTTTTGAAATCCCAGGGCATCTTGTCCTCTGCAGGACCTCAGAGAGCCAGTTTGGTGTAGTGGTTAAGTGTGCGGACTCTAATCTGGGAGATCCGGGTTTGATTCCCCACTCCTCCACTTGCACCTGCTGATGTGACCTTGGGTCAGTCACAAGCTCTGGCACACCTGTCCTTGAAAAAGAGCAGTTTGTGTCAGAGTTCTCTCAGCCCCACCCACCTCACAGGGTGTCTGTTGTGGGGAGGGGAAGGGAAAGGAGTTTGTAAGCCGCTCTGAGACTCCAAGTGAAGGGCGGGGTATAAATCCAATCTCTTCTTCTTCTTCTTCTTCTATTTCATTATGTATCTATCCTTATTTTACTTGGTTTGTACCCTGCCTTTCTCCCCCGATGGGGACCCAAAGCAGCTGACATCATTTCCCTCTTT
>NW_015163162.1:209792-218117 GCF_001447785.1 Gekko japonicus
ACCGCTGCACCGCTCTGGCTCCCTGAAGGACTAGCGAGAACGTTACGCAGAAATGGAGACCACGTTCCTTTTTCTTCTTTTCTTTTAGACCTGGGAGCAGAGTACAAGTGTGGGAGGGGACATGTGATGGCTTCCTCTCTTGCTCTTCCCTTGCCTGAAATGTCCCTGTGGCAGCGCCTTTTCCCTCTCAGGGTTCCCAGGGGTTCTTTGGGGAGGGGCCGCTGACTAGTGGAGAAAAGTTCCCTGCCGCCTCAGCCGCTCCTTCAGAGAGCTGCTTTTCTTTTGAAAAGGCTGTAAAGTGTGTTTGCACACCAGCTGTTGCTAACCCCTTGCCCAGTAGGCTGGATCCAGAGCACCATCAGTGAGGGGATGCTGGTCAAGTTGGACCCCCGCCCCCCCAAAAAAGAGCCAATGGAGCACCTGAAATTTTGTTCCAGGGGGCGTGTTCAAGGGTCCTTCGGGAACAGCATCAAAGAGAAAACGAAGGTTTGCAGTGAAAATCACCCTCCCCCAGGGCCGCCCTGCCTGGCCTGGGAAATTCCCGGCTATTTGGCATCTAAGCCAGGGGAGGGGGGGGAGGCCATCAATTCCACCCTCCAAAGCTGCTGTTTTCTCCAGGAGAGCTCATCTCTGGAGTCTGGAGATCAGTTAGATTCGAGTCCAAAAGCACCTTAAAGTCCAGCAGGGTTTCCAAGGCAGGAGCTTCTGGGAGCCAAAGCCTCCCCTGTCAGGTGTCTGGCGAAGGGAGCTTTAAGGGACTCAGAAGCTCAGATCCCCAAGACCTTGCTGGTCTCTGAGCTGCCCCTGGACTCAGATCTGGCTCTTCTGCTGCGGACCAACCTGGCTGCCCCCTGAAACTACCTACATGGAGCAAAGTTGGAGTCCGGTGGGGACACCTTGAAGACCATCAAAGTTCAATTTTGGGTAGAAGCTTCCATGTGCAGGCACAGAATTAAACTTTGTTGGTCTTCAAGGTGCCACGGGACTCTCTTTGTTTTATTGCTTCAGACCAACATGGCCGCCCACCTGAATCTATCTTCATGGAGATGAGTTGTAATCCCAGGGGATCTGCTTGGACCCACCTGGAGATCGGCAGCCCTCCCCTCCCCATCACAGTCATTTTGGATCCAAACCGAGATCACTGGTTCAGTGCACTTGCTCTCAACTTGTCTTGAAGCATTTTTAACCCTTCTAGGTGTTCAACTACACACAATCACGACCGAGACGGAGAATGGGGTTTTTGTTCCACTTCATCTAATGAATCCCTAGGTACGTGAATTCTTTTTGGAATGACTTCGTTAACAATAGAGAGGCTTCAGTTGCCCTTGCCCTCAGAGGGAGCTAGAAGTTATATTCTCTTAGAATCATAGAATCACAGAGTCGGAAGGGGCCATACAGGCCATCTAATCCAACCCCCTGCTCAATGCAGGATCAGCCTAGAGCATCCCTGACAAGTGTTTGTCCAGCCGCTGCTTAAAGATTGCCAGTGAGGGGGAGCTCACCACCTCCTGAGGCAGCTGATCCCACAACTCTTCCTGTAAAAAAGTTTTTCCTAATATCCAGCTGGTACCTTCCGTCCCTTAATTTCAACCCATTCTTGCGAGTCCTCTCCTCTGCTGCCAACAGGAACAGCTCCCTGCCCTCCTCCAAGTGACACAGCCCTTCAGATACTTAGACCGAATCTACATATGCATTTTAGAATCAGCTTGGTGCCTGCCGCTGTTATCCCATGTGGTTTAGAACTGCTGCGCCTCTGCTTTCAAGTTAGCATTAGGGGAGCTGTTATCTCATCACAATCTATTGTTCATCACCAGATGAGCTCATCCTGGAGTGTTCTGGGACTGGAATGAGAGGCCCCACAGTGGAATGGTAGCCCCTGGGGTTAGCAGGAGTACTCTGAGACTGGAATAACCAGCTCCAGAGTGGAATGACAGCCCTGGGGGTAGGAGATGTGTCCTGGGACTATAATGATAGGACTGGTATTCCAGTTCCAGGACACTCCTCTTACTCCAAGGGGATGTCATTCCACCATTGGGCCTGTCATTCCAGTCCCAGAACACTGCTGCTACCCCCAGGGGCTGTCATTCCACTCTGGGGCCAGTCATTCCAGTCCCAGAACACTTCTGTTACTCCTAGGGTCTGCCATTCTTACCCCTGTGAACTTAAAAATGAGAAACGCCATGACTACAAGGCAGGAATTGCAACTTTTTGAGCCAAATGCAAGCTCTTACTCGAAAAAGCTGCTGACTGTGCATTGCCCAGTCATATTCAGTGATTATAAATTTAATAAACAGATACATTTCAAATAAAATTTTTTGAGGACTGGTACATAGTGATGAGTAAAAGCAGCCATGCAGGAATCAAACCAACAATGCCCTGATTTACAGGGCAGGAATTTACCCACTGAGGAAGATAAGATTTGAGGGCTGGTACATAGCTATGAGGAAATAGAGCCAAGCGGGAATAAAATGAGAAACACCATTTCTGGATTTAAACGTTTTGAGATAAATGCAAGCTCTTACTGCACTAGTAGTGAACTTTAAAATGTTCAGTCGGTCTGTAAAAGGGGTCAAGAAATAAAAGCTTCAAAACAAGATAAAAATTTAAAGAATTATTTTGGGGGCTAGCTAGTAAAAAGAGAAAAGAGTACTGTTGGAATCGAACCATGAGTTACCGCCTAGTTGATTGTGCGCCACCAATTGGAATTATTTAAGAATTAGCGGAGCAACAGCTCAAAGATGTCTGCATTAAGTTGACAGCGCAACAAAACCAGAAAGGAGGGGTTAGAGCAGCAAAGATCAGCATTCATTTAAACCAGTGCAGAGCGGCTATGACAATGGATTCACTACCAGAGGGCGGGAAACATGCAGACACTGATTTTTATACTGGTGCACTGCCAGCTTGAAACCGGATGCAAATGTAGACAGTTTGTTGGGGGACAGGAGTGAAAATGTCAGGAAACTGGCAAGAAACACACATGTGGATTCAACCTTAGAGAGAGCAACCTCCTCTTCTCCAGACTGAACATTCCCAAGAAGTCCCTCAACCTTTCCTCCTTGGGCTTGGGCTCCAGGCCCCCGATCATCCTCATTGCTCTTCTCTGCACTCGCTCCATTCTGTCCTTTTTGAAGTGAGGCCTCCAGAACTGCACACAATACTCCAGGTGCGGTCTGACCAATGCAGTGTACGGCGGGACTACCACATCTTGCAATCTGGATGTTATGCCTCTGTTGATACACCCCACTCTTTCTGGAGTGTCCTTCGGATACATTTCATTACAGCTCCAGGGATGGTAGCTGCCCTGTGAGAAGATCTCCGAGAGCCCCCTGTAGACAAGCACCCTGGCATGAGAAAGTGTTCCAGCCCCAGTGGTGAGGGCTTGAAGCAGTCAAAGGATTCCTTGGATGCAAAGGGGCTCACCTCACTAGCTGGAGACCAGGTCCAGTCTTCTAAAGGCCATTGAGGCCAGGGCGCTACAGTCTCAGAAGCTTGGTGCTGGGTCCAGGCCCACAGACAGCACGGAAACAAACTAGCCGCATTAGCTGCTTGAACCAGCAAGGCTTAGTCCGGGGTTTTGATATCCTCTAGAGCAAGAGGTCTCCCTTGTTCCTGGGCTTCTTCTAGCCAGGGCTTGCTTGAGCTTCAGTTCTGCAAAGCATTCTGGTTGCTTTGGCCGTGATCTGGCTCAGAGCTGGAACACCGGCTGCCGGTCTGGGGTTCTGCCATGGCTGGGCCCACCAACTCTGTGGCTCCTGCTGGGTGGGTGGGGAACCCGAGAGGCCGCTCGTCTGGGGTCTGGCTCTGCAAGGCCGGCCGGCTGCCCTGGACTCTGGCATGCTGGCAGCATCCTCCTTCAGGGGCAGCTCTCAGGGTCGAGTGGTGTCAGTTGACCCCTGAGCATCCTGGTCTCCCCCCCAGGGTGGTCTCTGGCTTGTCTTGGTCACTGTCTGAGGGATCTGGTCAGGAGGCAAAGTCCAGTCCAGGAAGGGTCACGACAGAAACAAGCAGTAGCAGAAAAACAGTTTTGCTTCCCAGAAGAGAAGTGCAAAGAATCCCTCCTTCTGACACAGTTTCTCTAAACCAAATTGCAGCCAGCCTTCCTGGAGACAAGTAGAAATGGACCCCTTAAGCCCGTGGGCACTCTTTCGTGCCGGGGTGTCATCCCAGCAGTCTGCTCCGTGGCCACTGCGCTGCCGCTTGGCATTCCGGAGAGTCAGCAAGAGCCGCTGTTCTTCAGTTGGGTCTTAGCAGCTGCTTCTCCTTGAGGATGCTGGAGTGAGGCCTGAGAACAAAGCTGGCAGTACAGATGGGTTCTGTTATTTCTTTATATATTTCAAGTTTTGCCCTGAAAGTTCCAGAAGTTTTTTTTTGGGGGGGGGGAGGCGGTAAGCGAGTGACTTGCGGGCAAGCACAGAAGTCTGTGTCTGGCTCCATGCACAACACTCAGGTTTTCAGTCCCCCAGGAGCCAGGAGGCAACGGTGGAGTTTACACACCTAATATGTGTGGTTCTACTCCTGTGCTTGCTCATATTTGGGATTTTCTGCGGAGGGGGAAGTGAGAGGCATTTCTTGGGTGCCTTCTGTTTTGTTGCAAATGAAAAGAACCAGAGAAATTTGGGGAAGGAGTCCAGCTTCATGCCCCTAGGCTTTCCCACAGGTGTATGGGGAATGCTCCGTCACAGTGGGCAGTGGCTAGTACATTGCTGCGTACACCCCACATGCCTGGGCAATGGATAAGCCCCACATTTCCCTCCTCCTCCTCCTCTCGGTCCCATCCCAGTTCCTTCTGTTGTCCCATTTTTAAGCTTCCCACATCTGCCCCTTCCACTTGGCCAAACTGCATGTTGGACCTGGGTTCCCTGCACCTGACTCATGTTCTCTGCGACTGCACAGCAGCTGGGGGGGGGGCTTCTTTTGTTAAAAAAAGGGGTGAGTCAAAATGGGCTGAGAATGAAGCCACAGGGGGAGGAAGGGCTTCTGCACCCCCCCCCAGCTGTTTCCGCGAATGAAAACTGTGCTGGAGGAGAATTATTTTCCCAATTCTGCTGCTCCACGTAGAGTATTCGTGCATCCGGAGCAGCGGAATTGGGGAAATAACCCCCCCCCCCCGGTGTGGTTTTCACACAAGAAAACAGCTCGCGGAGGAACAGGAGCCCCCCCCCGCAGCACCATTCCAAGCCCGTTTGGGCTTTCCCTTTAATTTTTTTTTTAAAAAAGAAGCCATTCCTCACAGCTGCTGTGTGGCTGCAGGGGCACGAGTTGGGTCCAGAGATCCGGGTCCCCCCCCTTTAAAAACAGCATGGTGTAGTTTGCCCGATTGTCTCCCTGTTTTCGCTGGTATAAGCGGACAGTGTAAGGAAAGGGTCACTGAGGGGGTCTCCTCCTGGGGGCCATCCAGGAAGAAGCAGCGGGATCACCAGTTCTGGGCTGGGGAGTTCCTGTAGATATGAGGGGTGGGTGGGGCCTGGGGAGGGCGGGGTTTGGGGACGCATCGTGCCGTAGAAGCCACTCTCCAGAGCAGCCATTTTCTCCAGGGGAACTGTAGCCTGGAGATACAATTTTGGAAGATCTCAGGCCCCACCTGGAGGTTGGCAACCCTAAGCCCCTTTTCATATTGGTCCTCCGGGCTGGCCCCACCTTCTCAGTCTTATAGGCTGGGCTGATGGGTCTGATGTGGGACGTTCAGGGGTTCATCTGCGGGGGTTAAGAGAGGAGCCTACAGCCACCCTTAATCACCCGTCTCAAGCAGTCAGGACACACCTCGAGCCTTCAAACGTTTTTCTGTTAGCTTTGGAGTAGCCTCCACAACATCATCACTTTCCTTCTTAGTGTCAAATTGACAGAGAAAAGGGGAGTAAACTTGACAGTCCTCTAGCATCTGGGTCTAGATCACAGGGATCAGTGTCTTCTCCTTGATACTCAGATAGAAGAATTTGAAACACTGTGGGTATTACCAGAATGTGTGCCAATACTCTCCGCAACCTCATTCTTACGTGAGATTAAATGGAATACAATCCTAAGCACATATACTTGGTATTACTCCTCAAGAAACAAAATGAGATTTAAAAGAAACAAAATCTTACCACATCCTAATGACTCAATTTATGTGAAAAATAGCAGCTTCTAACACCATGACTGCTGTGAAGTAAATAGCCAGAGAACAAAATAAAAGAAAGCCGTATACATGCGGTTAAAAAGCAAAAACAATACTATATTGTCAACAATTATAACAATAGGATACAAAAATGCATGACAAAAATACAAAAAATACAAGTGGAAGAGAGGTCCAAAACATAAAGTTTGAGTTGACAAAATTTTCCGGACTATCCAGTCGTTTTGAAGGTCGTCATCTGAACTGGACCGCATATCCTTTTGACAACAACATTAGTAAAAATTACAATTGTGTAATGTACCCAGTGAATTTTGTAATACAATGTTTTCAATAAATTTAAATTACATACATCCATTGTTGAATAAGAACAGCAATAGATACAGTACTTCAATGTTTATATGTAGCATAATTCTGCAAGCAATCTATGACAGAATATAAAAAGAGAAAAGAAAAAAGAGCCAATACAGAAGCTTCTAAAATGATATCTTAACAATATTCTCAAAATACTCGAAAAATTCACTGGGTACATTACACAATTGTAATTTTTACTAACGTTGTTATCAAAAGGATATGCGGTTATAATTGTTTAAAATATAGTATTGTTTTTGCATTTTTAGTGCATATATATGGCGTTTTTTCTCTTGTTCTCTGAATATTTGTTGTTCAGTCGCACAGTCGAGTCCGACTCTTCGCGACCCCATGGACCAGCTCCCGCCAGGCCCTCCGGTCTTCTGCCGTCCTCTGAAGTTGGCTCAATTTCATGTTCGTTGCATCGATGACACTGTCTAACCATCTCATCCTTTGCCGTCCCCGTCTTCTTTGACCTTCAATCTTTCCCAGCATCAGGGTCTTCTCCTCCAGTGAGTGCTCCCTTCTCATTTGGTGGCCAAAGTATTTGAGCTTCAGTTTCATTATCTAGCCTTCCAGGGAACAGTCAGGGTTGATGTCTTTTAGGATTGACTGATTTGATCTTCTTGCAGTCCAAGGGACTCTCAAGAGTCTTCTCCAGCACCATAGTTCAAAAGAATCTATTCTTCAGCGCTCGGCCTTCCTTATAGTCCAACTCTCGCACCCTCCAGGTGGGTACTGGAGATCACCTAGAACTGTAACTGACCTCCAGACAACAGAAATCAGTTTCCCTGGAGAAAATAACTTCTTTGGAGGGTGGACTCTGTGGTATTATACCCCACCTCCGGTGTTCCCTCTAAGCTGAGTTAGTGTGAGCCAGCTCACAGTTTTATTAGCCTCTGGCTCACACATTTTTGTATCAGCTGAGAAAGGATGCCTCCAGAGAAACTAGTTTATGCAGTAGCCAAATCGCTCGCTCACAACTTGAATGCCAGTAGCTCACAAAGTAGGATTTTTTGCTCACAAGACTTCACAGCTTAGGGGGAGCGTTGCTCCCCTCCCTAAACCCTGTCCTTCCTAGACGACGCCACCCCCATCTCCAGGTATTTCCTAAGCGGGAGTTGGCAACACTCACCATCAAGCGTCTATTACAGGGCCGGGGCTTTCCCTCCCCCCTGGTAACACTGCTTATGATACATTAAGAGTCCCTTGGCACATATACCGTCATGGCACATATACCGCCCCCCCCCCTGTAGTGACTCCACATCCCCACACATCAGGGCCGGATTTAGGCTTGCTGAGGCCCTAAGCTAAACAAAACCCAGAGGCCCCCTACTGTTTTAAATTACATCAGCTGGTCTCAGAAAAATTTAAAATATATACGCCTTTTTATCATTTGAAATCATTTTTTATATTGTTTTTATTTGAGGCCCCAGCAGATTGCGAGGCCCTAAGCTTTAGCTTATTTAGCTTATGCGTAAATCCGGCACGATTTTTAGCCCAGTTTTCCAGCCTATCAAGATCACCCTGTATCCTATCTTCTACCATATTTGCTACCTCTCCCAATTTAGTATCATCTGCAAATTTAATAAGCATTCCCTCTATTCCTTCATCCAGGGGTCATTTCGTAGAAAAAGAGATGCAGGAGCTCATTAGCACAACTTATTAGCATAACTCATTAGCATATGCCACACACCCCGACATCATCGGAAGTGTGTCAGAAGGCAACACCCACCGCTCGGACTCCACTGGACTGTTTTGGATTGCCAGCTATTGGGGGGGGGGATGTGCAGATCTGTCCTCGCAGAGGAGGGAGAGCTTGTACCTGAATAAAACTTGGTCTTAAAGGTGCCACTGGACTGTTT
>NW_015163162.1:218295-225492 GCF_001447785.1 Gekko japonicus
CATCCAAATCATTGATAAAGATTTTGAACAAAAGAAGTCCCAGGACAGATCCTTAAGACACTCCACTTGTCAATTCCTCTCCAAGAGGATGAGGAACCATTAACAAGCACTCTTTGGGTATGATCTGTCAACCAGTTATAGATCCACCTAACAGTAAAAGGATCCAGACCACATTTTACCAATTTGTCAACAAGAATATTATGTGCAATCTTAGGATGCATTAACAGAAGCATTGTGTCCAGATCACGGGAGGTGGTAGTTCCACTCTATTCTGCTATGGTCAGGCCTCACCTGGAGTACTGTGTCCAGTTTTGGGCACCACATTTTAGGAAAGATGTTGACAAGCTTGAGCGTTTCCAGAAGAGGGCAACCAGGATGGTGAGAGGGTTGGAATCCAAGTCTTATGAGGAAAGGCTGAAAGAGTTTGGTATGTTTAGCCTGGGAAAGAGAAGGCTTAGAGGGGACATGATTGCAGTCTTCAAGTATCTGAAGGGCTGTCATGTAGAAGATGGAGCAGATCTATTCTCTCTTGCTCCGGATTGCAAGACTAGATCTAATGGGTGGAAATTACAAGAGAGTCGATACTGGCTAAATATCAGGAGAAACTTCCTAACTGTAAGAGTGGTTGAGCAGTGGAACAGTCTGCCTCAGGAGGTGGTGGATGCTCCTTCGCTGGGCGTTTTCAAGCGGAGGCTGGATGACCCTCTTTCGGGTATGTTGTAGGGCTATCTTTTGGCTTGCTCCTGCAGAGTGCAGGGGGTTGGACTAGATGACCTGCAAGGTCCCTTCCAACTCTAACATTCTATGTTTCTATGATTCTATGTGGAACCTTATCAAAAGGCTTACTGAAATCAAGATAAGTTGTCTAGAACATTCCCCTGATCCGGCAAGGCCATAACTTTCTAAAAAAAGAGAAAGAGAGAAGGTTAGTCTGACATGACTGTTCTTGAGAAACCCATGCTGTCTCTTAGTAATCACAGCCATCTTTTCTAAATGTTCAAGGACTGTCTGTTTGAAATTTGCTTTTCTGAAGTCCAACCTTTCTGTCTGACTGCTTACAGCTTTCCCCTTCCCTAAGACTGTAAATTCCAAAATTACATGGTCACTACTCCCCAGGGTGCCCAGTACATTCACCTCCTATTCTCCCTTGTTGGTGAGAATCAAGTCCCAGATAGCAGATCCCCTTGTTTCCCTCTCCACTTTCTGGAAAATGGAGTTGTCAGCAAGACAAGTCAGGAATTTATTGGACCTTTCAATTTTAGCAGAGTTGGAGTTCCAACAGATATCCAGGTAACTGAAATCTCCCATGACCACCATGTCCTGTCTCTTTGAGAACTTTGTAATCTGTGGAGACACTGTTCTAGGAGTGTCTCATCCAAGTCCTCACTATTATTTCTTACTCCTTTTATTATTACCCAGAGACCCCTCCCCCTTCCTTATTTGTCTGCCCCTTTTAAACAAGATGTACCCCATAATCCTAATATTCCAATTGTGAGTGTCATCCCACCAAGTTTCAGTAATGCCTATTAGGTCATAGTCCCCTTCCTGTATTAGGACTTCACTTCTTCCTGCTTGTTTCCCATAGACTTTGCAGTAGTGTAGAGCAGGGGTGGCCAAACTGTGGCTTGGGAGCCACATGTGGCTCTTTCACACATATTGTGTGGCTCCTGGCAGGATGGCTGGGGAAACGAAGGGGAGGCATGCCTCCCCAATTGGTCTTTCCTTCCCCAGCCAGTGTTCCCCTCCCTGGGTAGGCTTGAGGTGGGGGAGGAGCAGAGAAAGAAAGCAACTTTAAATGCATTCTCAAAGCCCCCTACCTGCCGATCAGCTTGGAGAAGGCATTTGTCTCTTTAAATCCCTTCTTCAAGCCAAGCCAGCTGTCGTGGGGGTGTGGGGCTGCCCTTGGAGGATGCATTTAAAGTCAGTTGCTTTCTTTCCACCTCTCCTCCCATCAATTTGCTTTCTTTCCACCTCTCTCTCTCTCCCCCTCCCTCTCCCTCTAAAGTTAAATGTGTTCTTCAAGTCCTGCCACACTGCCACATTGCCAGCTGGCTTGGCTTGGAGAAAGCATTTGTCTCTTTAAATCCTTTCTCCAAGCAAAGCTGGCATGGCAGTGGGGGCAGGGGACTTGGAGAACACATTTAAACTTGCTTTCTTTCCACCTCTCCCTCCTGCCTTCCCTCCCCATTTATTTACTTCCTTTCCAGCTCTCGCTCTCTCTCCTTCCCCTCCCCCCATCTATTTGCTTTTCTTTTTCTTTTCACCTTTCTCTCTCTCTGTGTCTCCCTTCCTTCTGCTCTCTCTTCCTTCCTCCCCCTCCTTCATCTATTTGCCTTCTTTGTTTCTCTCTCTCTCTTCCTCCCCTCCCCCTCCCCCATCTATTTGCTTTCTTTCTGTTTCTTTTTCTTCTTTCCACCTCTTTCATTCTTTCTTTCCATGCCCCTTAGACAAATAAATATCATTAGCAAACAAATAAACATCATTGGACAAATGCATATCTTTATCAATATCTGGTTTTACCCCTTTTGTTTTTATTTTTGGCAGTCTCATTAATTGTTAATAAAAAGCAAATTTGCATATTTTCCAGTAAAAATGTGTAATACTTGTTCATGTCTTGTGGCTCTCAAATATCTGGCGTATACAGGAGGTTGTGGTGGCTACAAGCATGGATGGCTTCAAGAGGGAATTAGATAAACATACAGAGCAGAGGTCCATCAGTGGCTATTAGCCACAAGGTATAGATAGGAACTCTCACCCACTTACTGTTATTATTCTGCACCTTGTTTGTTTGACCTCCTATAAAATAAACTATTTTCATTGTTCACTCTGCCTGGTCCTCACACCTATTATTCAGCCAAAAGGGAGGTCTAAAGGCCTGGGAGGGTGCTCTGGGCCTTCTCAGAGGAGCCTGGAACCAGAGTGGTGGCAGCGTCAGGTGACACCCCACCTGAGCCGTGACAGGCATATAATATGGCAAATCCTGTATTACTCTGAAAGGGGAAGGGAGATCTGTGACAGCTGACCATGGTCCTGGCAGTGACACTGGTGAGGTCCTAACTGGCTAGGCCAGCTGGGTCTCCAGCTTGGGCTTGGAGATCTCCCAGAATTACAACTGATCTCCAGACAACAAGGATCCATTCCCCTGGAGAAAAATGTCAGTTTTGGAGGGTGGACTCCAGCCTCTCCCGCCTCCCCAGGCTCCGTCCCCCAAATTTCTATGGCTTCACATCCTGGATGAGCTTCGTCCCCTCCCCAAACTCTGCCCTCTACAGAGATCAGTTCCTCTGGAGAAAACAGCCGCTTCAGAGGGCGGACTGGATGGCCTGGTACCCGGCTGAGTTCCTTCCTCTCCCCAAACCTCGGACCTCCCCAGGCTCCACCCCCCCAAAAATCTCTGGGAATTTCCCAAACCAGAGTTGGCCGCACTATAACTGACCCCCCCTTTTCCTGTCACGTGACAGTAATGTCATGGGGCTTCCTGTTGCGCGCTTGCAGCTCAGTAAGTTGCCTTCTACTGCGGGGGTGGTGGTGGGGTGGAGGGTTAATGGTGGGTCACAGATCTGGAAAAGTTGAACTCCCTTGAGTTAATAAACATGAGTACACGCTCTCTCTCATGCACATGCGCAGCGACAGCACTTGAGGTTGCCAACTCCAGGTGGCGAAAATCCTGGGGATTTTCTCCAAGGTGATTACTGGAGAACTGCAGGCCTCACCTGGTGGAGACTGGTGGGAACCCTTCACTTTGGCACACAAGCCCCACTTGCTGCAGGAGTTGTGCACTTCCAACACACACACACACACACACACACGTGAGCAGCGCAGCGTGGGAGGCGCCTTCGGCTGGTCTGCTTTTGGGGGGCTCAGGAATGGCCGTGGCGGAGGGACTCTGACAAGGGCTGCGAAAACAATTTGTCCCACAGGTTGTGTAGATCCTTGTGGAAGTTCTCCTTGCAGAAACGGAGGGACCTGTTCCGCTGCACGCGACCTGTGCTCCCGCCATTGCTCCTGCCCAGAAGAGTTCGCCGGGGAGGCCTGTGAAGCGGGTAAGCGCTGGTCTGACGGAGATCAGCTCGTGTGAGTGCCGGTTGCGGAGCGCCTCGAGGCCTGCATGGCAAAAGGGGGTGATGGATGCTGCTGCCGCTGCCACTGCTAGACCAGGAAAGTGGTGGTGGTGGTGATGGTGGTGGTGGGGGAGGCCTGCCTGCCTGCCTGCCTGCCTGCTGTTGGCCCTGGGAATCCAGCCTTCCTTCTGCTGCAGCGGAGGCAGCCCCTGCCCTTGATGGCAGCAGCAGGCGGGGAGGGGGCGGAGGCTTCCCTTTGCAGGGGCACCTCCCTTTCTTCAGGAGCCGTCTGGCTGAAGAAGAGCCCTGGGGAGGGTGGGTGAGGACTGGCCTGGCGGGGTGGGGGGTGGCGAGGGTTGCACCGGAGCACTGCCTGGCTTCTGGACCTGGCCTGCCAGTTCTGTTCATGGAAGGGAATCCAGTCTTTGCTGCCCCCCCCCCCCCGAAAAAAAGCAGGGCACAATACATCACACGCACACACACACACACACCAATCTCTGCCTGTCAGTAAGGATGGCATTTTATTGGTAAGAGGAGCCATCTCAGGAATGGTCTCTATTCTGCCACATCTTCTGTTGAATCCTGGGTTCTGGATGCATCGCAGTGATCAGCTCTAGTTTGTTTAGGGATTTCAGGAACACAACAAGGACACCCAGCAGGGCTTGAGCCCTGCTTATAAAGCATGCAGACCCCCCCCCCCCACACACCCCACTCCTAGGATAGGCTATTTACATTACACTACTTATCTGTTGGTCTACTCCAGGATCCTGGCAAGCTATTATTCTAGAGTAGCAAGCTCAACTAGTTCCTGGTGTACCTAGAGGGCTGACTCAGGCTCAATACATAACATCTTCCTTTTACAAGAGAGCCAAAATGCTTGATAATGACTGTTGTTTTTTCCACCGTTTTTCTTTCTTTCTACTAATTGTAGCAAAATGTTTTGATGGGAGCCTCTACGAGTACTTTGAGACTGGAAAAAGCTGGGCCAGGATCCATCAGGGGATCGTGCAAGAATGTACTTGTGTCCACAGTCAAGTGGAATGCCGGCCTGCCCCATCTACAGGTATAGCAAGGTTCTCTCTGCCTTGTTTTGTGGCAAAAGAAATCCTTGGTAGTCTAGAAACCAAGCTCTGTTCTGGCCAGCAAGCCCGTCTGTAAATCACTGGCACTTAAAATGTGTGAACTTCTAAATGTCATCTTTGAACTAGCTCTAATACAAGAGTTTTTAAATATTCTCCAAGCTTGTTGGTCAGATTTGCCTCTCTGTATTGCCTTTTCAGCAGAGTTTTAATTAATCCCTCCTTTTCTGGTAATTTCTCCGTGCTGGAATTATATGTAACAGCATGGACAACTGGCAGGTTTCGACTCACATAGATGTTGCGTTTGATACCATAGTGATCTCTGTTTCCAAGCATCTTGTACCAGATCCTGGGCCAGGGTTACCAACCTCCAGGAGGGGCCTGGAGATCTCTCAGAATCACAACTGACCTCCAGCAGAGATCAGTTCCCCTGGAAGATATGGGTTGCGTGCTTTGGAGGGTGGACTCCATGGCAATGTACCACCATGAGATCCCTGTATGTTCGTGATCAACCATGCTTTGGAAATAAATCTTGCTTCTTTTGAACGTGGATCTATTCTCCTGATTTGGGATCTAACAGTTGGTTGGATTTGCCTCTCTGTATTGCCTTTTCAGCAGAGTTTTAATTAATCCCTCCTTTTCTGGTAATTTCTCCGTGCTGGAATTATGCAGCATGGACAACTGGCAGGTTTTGACTCACATAGATGTTGCGTTTGATACCATAGTGATCTATGTTTCCAAGCATCTTGTACCAGATCCTGGGCCAGGGTTACCAACCTCCAGGAGGGGCCTGGAGATCTCTCAGAATCACAACTGACCTCCAGCAGAGATCAGTTCCCCTGGAAGATATGGGTTGCGTGCTTTGGAGGGTGGACTCCATGGCAATGTACCACCATGAGATCCTTCCCTCAAACCCCACTCACCCCAAGTTCCACCCCCAAATCTCCAGGAATTTCCCAGCTCAGAGCGGGCAACCATAGGGCCTCCCTTAAGATTAACTCATTGGCCTCATCTCCTTTTCCTGCTTGTATGATTAATAACTGTTCTCAGACACAATGATTTGTTGCGTCCAGACGTTCATGGGGCAACCTCGCCCCCTATGCTTCAGGCCTCTCCTGTGGGAATCCCCCCCCCCACAGCTCCTTCCCCTATTGGCAAGGGAAGCAGAAATAATCCAATATTATATCATATTTTGCTTTGATTCTATGCCTCCTGTGTGTGTGTGTCTGTGTGTGTGTGAAAGAGAGAGAGAGAGACTATTTGTAGGGCTGAATCCAGACTAACTTGGCATTTTCCACTGATTTCCTCTTCTTGTTGGCGAGCTCCCTCGTGTCATTCCTCAAGGTCCTCTCCTCTGTTCTCCAAGAGCAGCATTTATGGCAATCGGTGGCTTTAGTGGAAGAAAGAAGGAAGGAAAATTCTGTCCCCCTGATGGAAAATGTAGTCTGGATCCAGCCCGGCCATTTGTGTTTCACAACTGTATTTCAAGCAGTATTTATTTATTTATTTATTTATTTATTATTTACATTTCTATCCCGCCCTCCCCGGAGGCTCAGGGCGGCTTACAAGGCATATCGCCAGATAATACAATAGAACAATAGAAAACATTAAATTATTAAAATACATCACAGTAATGAACAAATTTTGGTGTTCCTCTCCTAAAAACAAGATGGCCGTCCCCTAAAACGTCCCATTCTCACCCAAGGTGCCCGCATCATGGTGACCATGTACAGAAATCATGGGGCGTTGGTGGTACAATGGTGATGGCGGCTCCTATTCAAAAGCCTGGCGGAAGAGCTCCGTCTTGCAGGCTCTGCGGAACTGTGCTAGGTCCCGCAGAGCCCTGATCTCCTCTGGGAGCTCATTCCACCAGATAGGAGCCGCCACCGAGAACGCCCTATTCCTGGTCATGATGAGCTTAATGGACCGGGGACCTGGCACGTCCAGTAAGTTCTGATTCCCCGACCGCAGTGCTCTTGGGGGAACATGTGAGGAAAGGTGGTCCCTTAAGTAGGCTGGTCCCTGGCAATTTATCTGACAATTCACCCTCTCTTTCC
>NW_015163162.1:225508-246221 GCF_001447785.1 Gekko japonicus
CCCTCCAAAGATGGCGACTCCCTGTTCTTAGTACGGTTTTGTTTCATATTCCCTCCCCCCCATCCCGTTCCTGCAGTGAAAATTGTTCTCTGGTGGATGCTCACAGAAGGGAGACTACCAAATCCAGCCCCCAGTGTGTGCAGGACAGCAGCCAGGCCCAAAGGCAGGACGCGGCTTCTGGAGAAAGCGGCCACGGCTGCTCTTCTGAAGGCAAGGGAGGACTCAGCCCTTCCGCCGCCTGGAAGGCCGTGATGGCCCTCTTTGGAAGAGGGGCGGCTTCCCACATGGAGACGTGTCTCTAGGGCTCTTTTTGTAGCAGGAACTCATTTGCATATTAGGTGACACACCCCTAATGTAGCCAATCCTCCAAGAGTTTACAGAGCTCTTCTTAAAATGCCTCCAGAGAAGACTTTCTGCCTCACTTTCCTCATTTGTCCCCTTGTGGTCTCCCCACCCCAAATCCCTGGAAAGCTTTTTGCTGGCTTTTAAAAATGGATAGTTGCAACACTGCTATAGGGTTATAAGGCTAAGGCGCTATAGCAACTAACTTTTATTATGCTGACAAAAAAATCCTCCAGTGGCACCAGGCATGGGAATGGCAAGAGACTGGGGGCTGTAAAATGGTTCCAGTGTGGGTGGGAGGCTCGGAAAATCTGCATCTTTCCATCTGCGCTGAGTGCAAGGCCTTCTTTGACTGCAGGGTTTTGGGTTTTGTTTTGTTTTTTTGCAAAAATTGTAGTAAAGCAGGTTTGGGGAAAGACTGCAGCAAAGGAGAGGGGCTGTGGCTCAGTGGAAGAGCCCCTGCTTGGCATGCAGAAGGCCTCAGGTTCAAACCCTGGCAGCATCTCCGGTTAAAAAGGACCTGGACCGCCCAGGCTAGCCCAATCCCATCAGATCTTGGAAGCTAAGCAGGGTCAGCTTTGGCTGGTGTTTGGAAGGGCGACCTCCAGGGAATGCCAGTGCTGTGACCCAGAGGCAGGCAGTGGCAAACCACCTCTCTGAAATGTAACTTGCTTTAAAAAACTATGTCTACCTCACCACCTAGTGGTGCATAACTCTAAAAAAAGAGCTAGAACTTCTGACTGTCAGACAATCTTAGGATCTCCTGGATATTGTACACACAATACAATAATTTTTAGTTATATAAGGAGCAGGCAATAGGAGATGTGAAAGATTTCTGCCTTAGACCCTGACAGTGCTGCCTCTGATGGACCTCTAGGTCTGCTTCACGGTGAGGCAGTTTCGTGTGTTCTGTTGAGAAGTTTAAAAGGTCGAAAATGCAGGGAGAGCAACGACATCATGTGGCTGACCCCCAGAAGACTGCTCGAGTTTGGGAGCTGACTGAGGCAGAGAAAAACAGCTGTGTGGAAGCAGTCAGGGTCTCTGTGTGCAATTCTGGCTGGTTGACCAGGGTGAGAAACTGAGCCCGCTGCCTGCTTCTGCCTCTGGGGGTGAGGGTTAGGGTCAGAATTTTGTTCTGGAGTGGTGACCTTTGGAAGAAAGGAGGTGGGGGTGTCCCCTGGTGCAGCTTGGCTTCAAGGGAGACCGTCTTGTCTGCTGCAAAAACACGGCCTTGTTTCCAGTCCGGGTTCCCCATACTTCATTCAGGGTGCTGATCCTGGGGAGTGGGCCTCAGCAGGAGGAAGAGGGCGTGGGCGGAGGCTTCCCAATGGGCAGCGAGACCAAGTCAGCGGGTTCTGTAGGGCTGGAAGCAGGTCCAGCGCACGTGGGCTCCAGCGCCGTGCAGAACGTTGCTCACGAAAGCGCTTGTGGCTTTTGCATTTGTCCGTGCAGGCTGCACCACCAACCCTTGCCTCCACAGCCGTCTCTGCAGGAAGATCACCTCCACGGGCGAGACAGTCTGCGAGTGTCAGAAACCCTTTGTGGGAAGAGACTGCAACATTGGTGAGTAGATGCGATTTCATTCCACACACCGAAAGTCAGGTTAAGCCTGAACTGGATCTCCATTCTTCTTGTAGTTGAGACTGCCTCTCTGCTCTTTCATGAAAAGATAAAACAACTTTGTTTCGGAACCTGAGGAACAGTTCCTGGTTGTGTAAGGGATGGAGGCCAGTTTAAACAGTTGGGGTCCAAGATCACCCCTATTTCCCTGGCCGCCGGCGGGGGGGGGAATATATTGCTTGGCTTCTCTCTGCACACACACCCCCTTTCCTCTGTCTCTCCGGGGGACGGAGGCAGGCAGCCCAGCCTGTCCAGCTGTCCGGGGCAATGAGTGGCCTCTGCTGAAGCCATTACAGCCGACTGCTGCCTCTCTCAACGGCTTGATATTTACTCCTCCTTTTAATCCCCAGTAGGGACCCAAAGCACATTACAATGTCCTCCTCCCATTCCATTCTCAGAACCACCACCCTGTGAGGTAGGCTGGGCTGAAAGTGTGGGCCCGGCCCAGGGGGTCACCCAGCCGGCTTCCATGGTGGCGGCAGGGGCGGTGGTGGTGGTGATTCCAGGCTGGGTCTCCCCGGTTCTGGTCTGACCCTGTAACCGCAGCACATTTCCCACTCAGCCTGAAAAAGCCAAACGTTTGGGTCTCTTTATCCACTCGTGGATTATTAGCTCTAGGGCAACTTTAAGACCAACAGAGTTTAATTCTGATTGTAATTTTTTCTGTGCATGCTGTATACCCAGCTTATACTCTGAATTAAACTTTGCTGGTCTTAAAGGTGCCACTGGACTCAAACTTCAGACCAACACGGCAACTCACCTGGGTTATTAGCTGTTCGTCTCGAAGCGGATCCCAGCCTCGTTTGTGAATGGCTCCAGGGACTGGCTCCGGTTACCCATAAATCCGCATCATATTAACAACGGGGTCATCATCATCACAACTATACTGCACAGTGAACTAGCTGAGCCCTGCCTGGATAACCGGAGCCAGTCCCTGGAGCCATTCACAAACGAGGCTGGGATCCGCTTCGAGATGAACAGCCAACAATCCAGGTGGGCAGAGGGGTCCCACCCAGAGAAGGCAACCCAGCAGCAAGCGTTACTTGTTACTGCAAACGTTTTCCTGTGTTTGCTAGGATGTCATTCTCCTGAAATCATTATTGTGTTTGAAAGAAAGATTATGCAGTTGGAAACAGAGCTACATTAAAACAGCAGAAGGGCAACAGAGCTACATTTAAAAAAAATGGGATATGTACGTTGTTAAAAAGTGGGCGGAAACAGTGAATGGAGTCAAGAATCTCTGCAAGAGAAAAGAGAGGTTTTGAGAGCAGGACAGAGAAATAAACCTGTGATATTCTCGGGATTTGCTAAGTGTGCATATAGCATGAGAGCAGTGCCCCCCCCCCACACACACACTCTGAGTTCTCCAGAGGAGTCTCTGAAGGAGGAAACAGTGAATGGAGTCAAGAATCTCCGCAAGAGAAAAGAGAGGTCTTGAGAGCAGGACAGAGAAGTAAACCTGTGATATTCTTGGGATTTGCTAAGTCTGCATAGCATGACAGCAGCGCCCCCCCTGCCTCTGAGTTCTCCAGAGGAGTCTCTGAAGGAGGCATGCAGGGGGCTGGGGCTCGCCCCTCAACCCAGCAGTGCCTCAGTCATGAGATTAGCAGCCAGCTTCTCTGAGTTCTCTTTTATCTGCCTTTGATCCAGATCCTAACCAACGGTGCTATCGTGGGAATGCAACTAACTACAAGGGTGTGATGAAGAAGACCACTTCTGGACACCATTGTCTGCCATGGAATTCAGACTTGCTTTATGAAGAGCTTCACTCAGACACTGTTGAAAACCACGTGCAACTGGGATTGGGGCCACACTCGTACTGCAGGTAAGGGCCTGGCTCTCCAAGAGCCTCTGCAGCCTCTCCCAGGCAAAGATCCCCTCTGGGGCCCCCAGCCCTACCCAAGTGCACACATGTGGGTCTCCCCAGAGGGCCAAACAGCGCCCCCCCACTCCAGAGGCATCCCAGGTCTGGAAAAGGTGTGTTGGGGACACTGAAGCCCCTTCTCCATGGGTACCACAGCTGCAATCGGGAACTAAGGAGCAGCAGCAACTCACATCTGTCACATGGGGACCGATCCTGTGTCCCTGTAAGGGGTAGTAGACTGGTAATTGTGGTTGGGATGTATGCGAGCCAGAAGTCAGGACAGGTTGGTTGTAGAAAAGAGAAAGAATCCAGGAGCACCTTAAAGATTAGCAAAAATTGTGGTAGGGTGTATGCACTTTCGTGAGTCACTGCTCACTCCTTCAGGTTGATTGTGTGTTCATCTGTTTCCACCGTGCTCCTTAGCCACGTAGTCTTTCGGGCCAGCTGGCAAAAAGCTATAAACAAATCAATTGAATACAATAAAAATTACTGTTATTCAAGTGTGGCCATGTGCATCTTTATAGAAAATAATATTAAGAAAAGCCCACTTGCAATTTTTAGACTAACCCCTTTTGCAAATAGATCCAGGTGGGTAGCCGTGTTGGTCTGAAGCAGTAGGACAAAGTTTGAGTCCAGACTGGGCACCTTGAAGACCAACAAAGTGTAATTCTGGGTATCAGCTTTTATTCTGGGTATACAGCATGCACATGAAAGCTTGTTGTTGTTGTTGTTGTTCAGTTGCACAGCTGAGTCTGACTCTTCGTGACCCCATGGACCACATCACGCCAGGCCCTCCTGTCTTCCACCATCCTCTGGAGTTTGCTGAATTTCATGTTCATTGCATCAGTAATGCTGTCTAACCGTCTCATCCTTTGCTGTCCCCTTCTTCTGTTCCCTTCAGTCTTTCCCAGCATCAGGGTCTTATACCCAGAAGTAAACTTTGTTGGTCTTAAAGGTGCCCAGTCTGGACTCAGACTTTGTTCTATTGTCTCACAATGTTTGCTTGCCTCCCAACCCCCCCTCCCCATGTCCCACCTGACAAACTCTGCTGATCAAATGGTTCCTGCTTCCCTCCGTAGCCAGGCATCTGTCTCTCTGCCACAGACCTCTCTGTCTCAGCTTTGGCACAGGAGTAGCCATGAGAAATCCACTTCAGTAATTTTGGGTATTATTTGTCTGCGATTAGTGATCTCAGTAAATAGTCTGTGTTTATACAAGAGCACTTTCTAGGCAGACATTTGGCTGGTTTCAGTAGCAGCTTGGAAAGCACTTGGGATTTTGACTTGTGACAAGCAAAAAAGGGGTGGAGGAGAAGAAACAAAATTCAGACATTGCGAGGCCATGATTCTCCCCTCTTTCAAATGCCTTAGGAATCCGGATGAGGATGTGAAGCCTTGGTGCTACGTCATACAGGGTGACACCATGTCTTGGGGTTACTGCAACGTCACGTTTTGTGGTAGGTAACTTTTCACTCAGGGGGTTCCGCTTGAACTGTGGATGCTACAGTCTCGTGGCAGTCTGAGTACATTTTCACGTAAACAGAGTAAAGGTCCACTTAAGGAGCAAAGGCCGAGTGGATTAAGTGTCTCTTGCTGGAATGACCGGGGCCAGGCCAGGCACTACGGCACCCGCAGGTCCAACCCGCGGATGCTGATGCCCTTTTAGAGATTTTAAAATTCCGCAGGGGCTCGATCCTGATTGGGCCTGTGGTGCAGCGAGGCCAGGCGATCTTGTCCCCCCTTCTCTTCAGGGTTTGGAAAGGCACACATGGGGTGGTTGCCTGGTTCCACGGTGCTGGAGATTCAGTCAGGATCAGGCCCTCAGAAGACTTTTTAAATGTCCAGATTCTTCTCATAAATGGCACCAGTATCCATGGCTTGGACCCAGGGAAGCTGTAATGCCAATTTTGGCCCTTAGAGAGGAAATGGACTCAGCAAATGCCTGGGACTAGCAGCCCCTTCTCCTAATCTGGCTTTTTGTACCACCTGGAGAGAGTTCTGCTGGCACAATGGCTTGATGGATCCAACCAGGAGTTTCCTGCTCTTCTCTCTAGACCAGGGGTTTCAAACATGCAGCCCGGGGGCCAGATCAGGCCCCTGGAGGGCTTCCATCAGGCCCGCAGTGGAACTGGCTGTCTTCTGCTTCTTCTTTCAGTTCTGCTGCTGCTGCGTCATCGTAGGTTTGCATCTTACAGGTACACACCTGAACAGCATACTCAAGATTGCAACAGCACAGACATTTTGATGCAATAATTCAGAGCAATTCAGTTATCAGACACTGTTAAATAAACAAAACATTGCAAGAGTGCTAATGTTTTAAGCATGTTTTTATTTTAAGTTAAAAAAACACACCACCTTTGTGTTTGTGTTTGTGTCCTTTATAAAGTTTATCTCTCCGCTACCTGGCATTACATTTTATGACACGCATGGCCCGGCCCGACAAGGTCTCATTTGTGTCAGATCCGGCCCTCATAACAAATGAGTTCGACACCCCTGTTCTAGACTCACCTCTCCTGCTGTGAATGACTTCTCTAAAGATGAGCTCTTAACGATATATCAGCTGCTCAGCTGCTCAGGCAGGATTGTCTCATGATCATTTGATCAGCCTCTCCAAGTGGCAGGAGACCGGGGTGGGGGGGGAGAAGGTGTTTGGGAAAGAAGAGGAGGCAGCTGAGAGGCTGGGGGGGCGTTCTCTGGGGCTGGCTTCACAGCTCCTTTGGATCTGGACAAACTCTTTGCGCTGCTTGAATCTGAGGTGTGGTCAATATGCACGGACAATGGGATGCAATCCTGCACAGCGCCAGTAATGCAAGAATGTTGAGACCGCGGGAGTGGGGGGAAGGGACCTGTGGGAGGGACAGTGTGTGCATCAGAGGCCGTGGCACAGTTTGTCGGTCCACTGACTTCCTTTGTAGCCCTGCTCTTCCTTCCTTCCCACTGATGAACCGAACCGCTTACGTCATTCTCCTCGCCTCCTTTTCATGCTCACAACTGCCACCTTGTGAGGTAGGTTAGGCTGAGAGAGTGCGTGACTGGCCCAAGGTCACCCAGCAGGTTCCCGTGGCAGGAATGGGGATTCAGGCCTGGATCTCCCAAATCCTAGTCGGGCACTTGAGCCACTCTGGTTCTCCCCACCTGAATGAAATTCCAGCCCTCCCAGATGGTTTGTGGCTTTTGCCATCTGACTTGAGCAGCATGTGTTGTGATGGAGCAGCCGCCAGGCCATTCCCATCATGCAAAATCTGGGCAGTGTTATTTCCGCCTGGTGTATCCTGTGCCAAATTAAAGATGCCACATTCAGAATGGAGATTTTGGTCCTGCAATTAAATTTGTTATTTACTAAAGGAGAGGTCCGGGGGGGGCGGGGTTTCTGCGCTGGCAGCCTCATCCGTGCTTGTTGGGTCGTGACGTCCGCACACTGCTTCGCTAACAGGTAAAGCCAGCATGTAAGCTGCGTGTGCCTTTGGACCAAGCAATTGTTCCCCGCGCCCTGGGAGAGGAGGTTGAGCTTCATTTGAATGGGGGAGGGGGTTCCCCAGTGTTCTGAGAGCCTTGGCTCAGGTCGCAGTGTGTGTGTGTGTGTGTGTGTCAAGGATTAATGGAGATGAGCATGCACAGAAGGCTCTGCTGGGGCCATCACCAGCCTTGAACATGGCCATGATGGAGGGGGGAGGGCTCCATCCCACACCTTTCATTGTACAAATAAATAGTAGGATAGAAATTGCATGGCATTAAAATGACAGCGCCAGTAATGCAAGAATGTTGAGACTGCGGGAGTGGGGGGGTGGGAAGGGACCTGTGGAAGGGACAATGTGCGCATCAGAGGCCGTGACACAGTTTGTCGGTCCACTGACGTCCTTTGTAGCCCTGCTCTTCCTTCCTTCCCACTGATGAACCGAACCGCTTACGTCATTCTCCTCGCCTCCTTTTCATGCTCACAACTGCCACCTTGTGAGGTAGGTTAGGCTGAGAGAGTGCGTGACTGGCCCAAGGTCACCCAGCAGGTTCCCGTGGCAGGAATGGGGATTCAGGCCTGGATCTCCCAGATCCTAGTCGGGCACTTGAGCCACTCTGGTTCTCCCCACCTGAATGAAATTCCAGCCCTCCCAGATGGTTTGTGGCTTTTGCCATCTGACTTGAGCAGCATGTGTTGTGATGGAGCAGCCGCCAGGCCATTCCCATCATGCAAAATCTGGGCAGTGTTATTTCCGCCTGGTGTATCCTGTGCCAAATTAAAGATGCCACATTCAGAATGGAGATTTTGGTCCTGCAATTAAATTTGTTACTTACTAAAGGAGAGGTCCGGGGGGGGGGGAGACCCAGGTTCAGAAGATGCAATAGATCTGTTCTTCACTTAGCGAGCAGGAGAAGAGTAATTCCCAACCCAGAAATCTCCGAAGAGTTTGCTGTCGTCAGAAGATCGTGTGGGAGAAGACATAAGAAGCGGAGTTTTGTTTGGCCAAGGATTCTTGGAGGGTCTGTTGCATTGCCCGGATCACACCCTTGGCTGGCTGCCATCTACATGGAAAACAATTTCTGCGCTGGCAGCCTCATCCGTGCTTGTTGGGTCGTGACGTCCGCACACTGCTTCGCTAACAGGTAAAGCCAGCATGTAAGCCTTGTGCAAAACCCACTGCGTGTGCCTTTGGACCAAGCAATTGTTCCCCGCGCCCTGGGAGAGGAGGTTGAGCTTCATTTGAATGGGGGAGGGGGTTCCCCAGTGTTCTGAGAGCCTTGGCTCAGGTCGCAGTGTGTGTGTGTGTGTGTGTGTCAAGGATTAATGGAGATGAGCATGTACAGAAGGCTCTGCTGGGGCCGTCACCAGCCTTGAACACGGCCATGGGGGGGGGCTCCATCCCACACATTTCATTGTACAAATAAATATTAGGATAGAAATTGCATGGCATTAAAATGGGCTTCTTGGGACATTCCTAAGTTTAGATCCAGGTGGAATTGCCGTGTTGGTCTGAAGCAACAGAACAAAGTTTGAGTCTGATGGCACCTTTAAGACCAATGAAGTTTAATTCTGGGTATAAGCTTCCGTGTGCCTGCAGAGCTCATACCAAGAATTAAACTTTGTTGGTCTTAAAGGTGCTGCTGGACTCAAACTTTGTTCTTTTCCTAAGTTTAGATCAACCAGCACTGAAAGAGTAATGTAATTTGTGCATCTGTGGCAGACCTGAGAGGGTAGGGGCGGGGACATGGTGGTGGAGGAGGGATGAGACTGGCTATCGTTGACAGCGTCAGTGCCTGATGGTCTGGTACAGTCTATGCTGCACTCTTGCTGGTCTTGCTGGTACATCAGTGTCTGCAGGATAGAAGCGAAGGTTGTGCAAAACAATTATGGGCCAAATGTTGAGCGATGGCCGGTCCCTACGTCGCTCTGTGCTGTGTGAGCTGCACCCACTGCTCGGCTGCATTTGTATTCTGCCGTTTCTCTCAGGCAATGCAAACCAGATTCTCCCCACTTTATTTTCCAAACAACCTTGTGAGATGGAGAAAGCTGAGAGAGTGCAGCTGGCCCAAACTCACCCAGTAGGCTTCATAGCAAAGGGTGGTCTGGAAGCCAGGTCTCCCTGATCCAAGCCCACTCAGCCTGTCCTGGGTATCTACAGTGGTATCTGGGGTGCCTCTGCCCTGCTTTGATGCCTGTCAGCTACCCTTTTGGAATGACCAGCTGCCACCATGCCATGTGTGTTCGTAGCCGCACTGCCACAGCAGGCTGTCTGGTGGTTGAAAGGTCACCAGGCTAAGTCATGCCTGGAACCCCCAGCTCCCCACCTGTAGTCTTGGTTTCACAGCAAGAGCTTAGTCACCGCCGTGTCCTGAGCTGCCGCTCTGTGCTGCAGCTGGGCCACTGGAACGGATGGGGTTGCTTCACAGCGTCATCACAGGAACCACGAGCCCACTTGTGGGATAGGGCAGGGCATAAATAAATAAAATAAATAAATAAATACTAATCTTGGTGATATGTCTCTAGTCCTTGCAAGCCAGCCTCAAGTTTACTTGCCAAACCAGCCAGTCTAAAGGTGTTTGCTATGTCATCGTATGTCGTGGATTGTTAGCCAAGTTGCCTTATTTCTTAATTATAGCTTGGGAAATTATAGTTATTAAATGGCAATAGGCCTATAAGGGAGCAATAACCTATGTATACAGGAGTCCCACTTAGACCAGATTTCCAGAAATATTGTGAATTTGCACACACATACAATTAATCAATCACTCATTCAATCAATACAGTGCTATAGAAATTTAGACAGAGTAAATAGTTGCATGAGAAGGATGGATCGTTGGTTGGGTGATACTTTAACATCCGACGCGATGAGGCGATCCTTCAGCGAAACATAGGGGAAAATACTAGGGAAAGGGAACTGTGTGATGGCCAGCAGCACACATGAGGGAGGCTTCAGGTAGCGCTAAGATTGAAGTCAATTAGGTAGGGCAGGGTTAGGTAGGAGAAGAGAGAGAGAGAGCATGGGCAGATGCTCTCTTTTATACCCTTAGAGGGTCTTGGGGGATGAGCCACCAAGCACATAGACCCCAGGAACATGCTAGACGCTGCTAGCGTCTTAATGGGCTAAAAGAATAAGAGGTTGGGCAATTGACGATGTTTTCTTTAAGTGACACCTTTCAGAGTTTGGGTTTAAGACAAAGGAGAAGAACAGGCAGTCATTCAAGGTGCTTGGCCAGTTGTTAGCATCAACAATCTGATGGTCTGCAGCTGCATTATCTTGATGGGCGATGGGTGTGTTAGCCAGCCCAATTAATCCTGTCATGGCCAAGTTCTTTTGTTTAACTTGAAGATGTAAAAGGTAAAGGTAAAGGTTCCCTTGCTCGAAAGCCAGTCGAATCCGACTCTAGGGTTGCGGTGCTCATCTCCGTTTCAAAGCCGAAGAGCCAGCGCTGTCTGAAGACGTTTCCGTGGTCATGTGGCCGGCATGACTAAACACCAAGGTGCACGGAACTTGAAGATGACTACTTGTCAAATCCCCACAGCAATCAGTTCCCAACAATTTTCATTCAGAAGAGTAAAGTTTATTGAGTGCAGTAAAGGCAGGTTTGTTGTGGAACACATGACAACTTGGTATTGCACATACAATGGGAATTTTATGCCTCTTAGAAGTACCCACAGGCTCTTTTCTGTTTGCAACCGCAGCATGGCTTTAGCCTCCCCCCTCCACTCCATGCAGAGCCAGTTTGGTGTAGTGGTTAAGTGTGCGGACTCTAATCTGGGAGAACCGGGTTTGATTCCCCACTCCTCCACTTGCACCTGCTGATGTGACCTTGGGTCAGTCACAAGCTCTAGCACAGCTGTCCTTGAAAAAGAGCAGTTTGTGTCAGAGTTCTCTCAGCCCCACCCACCTCACAGGGTGTCTGTTGTGGGGAGGGGAAGGGAAAGGAGTTTGTAAGCCGGAATTGGCGTGAGTTTTTGCAAGAGAACCCAATGTGGCTCCAGGCGGGGTTTTGAGGGCATGAGAGTGAGAGGGGCATGGGGGGAGGGCAGAGCCGCTTCCTCCTGCATGTGCTGTGGCTGCAAGCAGGGAAGGGCTGGTGTTTGTCTGGGAGGCACAGCCCTCACCCACCTGCACGTGCCGTGCAAAGTCCAACACACACGCGGTCTTTGTAATGGACAGGTGGACCCAAAGGAGTTCCTGAGCACTTTTGTTCACAAGGCTCCGTGCTGCTACTCCGCCCAAAGAGCTGCCACTGAATTTTCTGGGACGAGACGGGCCTGTTTCTTACATCCCGCTTGTCCGAGACGACAGCCCATCTCTTCAGCCTCCCATCCCGATCTTCCTCCTTCCTCCTAACTTGCCTTGCAGGACTGCAGACCCTCAGGGCCACACGCTGCCTGCTTAGAACTCCAAATGTTGCCCCACCTTGATGACAAGGCATTTGTTGCCTTTGAATGGTGCCCCAGTCCTGGTGCCTTTTGGGAAGGACTGGCTTTGTGTTCGGGAACTGGGCCTTCTCCCTATAATGTTCATGACCCTTCTCCAGAAACACCCTTTTTTAAAAAAAGTGGTCAGCTTGAACGCCCTCTCCTATAGCCACATCACCCGTCCCCCCATTACGTGCAGACTGCGCATGATGCTTCCTGCTTCGGAAGTAGTGTTAGCATCACTGTAAATGCTGAATGGGGTTATTTAACAATCAGAAGGGTCCCGCTAGTTACTAATCCTTGTGAACATGTACTGTAATATTTAAGAGACAGTTTTCAGCCTGAAATTTGTAAACAGTGCCAGATAAAAATATGCTTTGAGCTGTTTGGAACCATATTGATAAGGGCCAAGATCCCAATAGGATACATATTTAATATAATATGATATATTAACATTGATAATGTTAATACTTGAAATATCACATTTGAGAGCTGACCTATGCAGACTTTCTAATGTGATACATTTTAATATCACATTAGAGAGTCAAGCTAGGTTAATTCTCTATTGAAAATATATCATTTCAGATAACCTTACTGAACACCTGGTTCACTTTTCTGATGTTCTGTGCCCTGTGGAAATGCACACCAATGGACCTCCACATACACCCTTGCTTGGCTGACACACGGGAACCCTCAGAGGGCCCGGGCATGCTTCTTCCAAGATTCCCGGAGGAGTGAGGAAATTTGCACTCATGACACTTACGCCCCGTGGTCCCTGTGGACAAATAGGGCAAGGGGTGTGTGTGCTACTGCAGACATCCCATTAAGCATCTCTTAAAGGGAAAGGGCAGTTTTCTTCAGGCACTTGACAACCTGAGCAAAGTGTTTCCTTTGCTGTGTGAAGTGTCTTTCTTTAGAGTTCCCATCTCCAAAGTGTGTATTCTGAGTGTGCCTGGCCTGTGGCCAAAGTGATAAGAGTTCCATTCCACATGCTCTTTTATCTGAGCTAAGGGTGTCCTGGGTGGAGTTTATATAACGTTTAGGAGGCCTGTGATTGGCTGCACACTTAGTTGGTATCTTAAGTTGAGGCTTGGGGGCATGGCAGGCAGGAGGCTGGGGGGGCGGGTATGGTTGTATTTTTGCTGTTCATGAATTCCATGGGAGTGTCTAGTTATGCCAGGGTTATCACCAGTGTCAAGTTAGAGATGCCGTGGGATACAGGCCGGAGCATCTTAGGATACTGAGCAAGCCCAGTTCCCCCCGCCCCCATGTCTGTAGTGGGGCTGGACTTGTACTTCCCCAGGGCTGCATATCTGCAGTATCACTCCGGTGCAAGGCTTTGTCTTCTTTCTAAACTATTCGGAGGCAGGGCTTCGTATGGCTCCCTTCACCATCAGATCCCACCAAACAGGGATTTGTGGTCATCCCGTGCTGGAACTTTGTTTCCTCACCTTACTAAGACAATGGGGAATTTTCAGTGTTGGTGTTGTTGGAGACAGTGTCTTAATGGGTCGGGCTGTTGATAGCACTCCCCTCGTGTGGATGATAGACTCAGGAAGTCGATGTCCAGGTGGAGCCACTTAGTTTAGTCCCAGCAGACTGTTGCTTGGCCAGGAGAGCTGTGCTTGAAGACATCCCGTGACTGCAACATTGGACCCTGTTTGCCTTTTCTTCAGCCCACCGAAGTCAACAATCCGGGTTGTTTTGGGGCAGCATTTTTTCAATAAAACAACAGACATTACGCAAGAATTTGAAGTAGAGAAGTACATCATGTTTCCTGACTACACGGTTTACAACCCAACTGAAAACGATATTGGTGAGCCCTTTTCTTCTTTATGGCTTTATTTCAGGCAAGCAGCGGTCAGTCATTTAGTCAAGAATATGTTGTATCCTTTTACAGTACAATTAGAAATAAAACATACACCACTCTGCAGAGAGAACTACTAAATTTGTCGAGAACACGTCCTCTGCTACATTTGTGATGGAGCATTAATGGCAGTTATTTGCTTACAGTGACATCTGCCGTCACATTTGTGGCTCTTGCCGGAGTTTATGTGGCCAGAGGATGGCTCTCCTTACTCCTGTGGCAAGCGGTGGCTGCACGTCCTTTTTGGATTTTCTTGCCTTCCTCTGTGATTTCGCAGCAACTCCTAACAGCTGCCCCAAAGCATCTCCCTTCAGGGCAATCCTGGCCAGATAGCTGGCTGCCTGGAACAGACCTGTGTGACTGGGCCTGGTGACTGCAGCAGCCCCGTGGGGTGGACCCCAGTGAAAGGAGGCTCCCCACCTCTACCATGAGGGGTGAAGGTCACCCAAGTCAGGAGGGATGGGGCAGAAGACAGCCCTGACAGGAACGTGTGGCAGAGCCTGTGTGTTTCTGGTTGGGGGTGGGCGTTTTTGGGGAGGAGTCCAACCCTGGGCTCTGCTTTCCAGCAGGATCCAATCCCATTTAAAAACACACGAGAAGCAGGTGCCGTGCGGCCTGGGCCACACTCACTTCCATTGGCCAAAAGCGTCTGGCATCTGGAGGGGCCACGTGACGTATGGGTGGCCTCGGAGCTGATGAGGAGGGAAAAGCCAGCATAGCCTCGGGAAGGCTCGGAGTACAGAGTGAGGTGCGGAATGGAGTCTGGGCTGCCTGGAAAGGGTCGTTCCCCGGTCTGCCAAAGATTTCAGAGCAGAACGGTCTCATTCCTAGTAGTGTTTTTTCTAACCCTATTCAAATGTGCCCTTTGACTGAAAAGAGGGATTAGAGTTGCCAGACCCCTCCCCAGTGGAGGCAGGGGTCCCCCTCACTACCAGGCCCCACCACCAATCAGCTGGCTGGTGCGGGGAATTTACCCCCCAAAAGAGGGCAATCCAGCCAATGTGCAGTTGTGTGTCTAAGTCACTGCCCATGTGACCAGGAAGTGATGCTATCATGCTGGGGTGACGCTCTGGTATATGGGCAAAATCTCTATGGTAAAAGCCAATTCTACAATAGAGGTTTTGTCCAAATACTAGAGTGTTGCCCTGACATCCCCAATGTGGTGATGCACCCCAATGAAGAAAAGTATCGAGGATAATTAACATTTCGTCTCTCACCCCTCTCCGTGCTTGTGTTCCTTTGGCAGCTTTGGTTAAGCTGAAGAAGGTCAACCGACGCTGTGCTGCAAAGTCCCAATTTGTGCAGCCAGTCTGCTTGCCAGAAAATGGACTGACCTTTCCTGATAACTGTAAATGCCAAATTGCGGGATGGGGCCACTTGCATGAAAGTAAGTTTGGCAAACGGGCATTGTGTGTGGTAGTGAAAGTGATGTTTTGAGCTCTGCGCATCACAAGTGATCTTCACACAGTTGATTCCTCAGCAGGGTCACTCCCTTCTCCAGTGGGGTTTCTGTTGGGGGGGGGGGAGAGGTGTGCAATCAGCTCCCACTCCCTTGATCACTTGCTTTGACTTTGTTTTCTGGAGCTGCCCTCTTTCTCTTGTCAAAGGCAGCTCCTGCACCGGGCTGTTGGCTGTCAGTTGCCCAGGCAGACTTTGGCTGGAGCCCATATTGGATGAACAAAGTTTGAGTCCAGGGGCACCTTTAAGATCAACAACATTTAATTCTGGGTATAAATTTTCAAGTGCATGCTGTATCCCCGGAATAAAAGCTTATACCTCTAATAAAACTTTGTTGGTCTTAAAGCTGCCACTGGACTCAAACTTTGTTCTGTCTGAACCAACATGGCTGCCCACCTGAATCTATACCCATATTATATGACCACTCCTCTGCTTGGATCACAGTTTGCTTGCAGACTGTGGACAGAACCCTTGGCATTTTTTTTCACTGTTCGTTAAAGAAGAAGAGGAAGAAGATAAGAGATTGGATTTATACCCCGCCCTTCACTTGGAGTCTCAGAGCGGCTTACAAACTCCTTTCCCTCCCCCTCCCCACAACAGACACCCTGTGAGGTGGGCGGGGCTGAGAGAGCTCTGACACAAACGGCTCCTTTTCAAGGACAGCTGTGCCAGAGCTTGTGACTGACCCAGGGTCACATCAGCAGGTGCAAGTGGAGGAGTGGGGAATCAAACCCGGTTCTCCCAGATTAGAGTCAGCACACTTAACCACCACACCAAACTGGATTGCCAAAAGGATTGCAAAATCCCAGCTGAGAAGATTTTGCCATCAAAACTTGTCTTCACCAGTTTGGACTGCTCTCTGAATCAAAACTTGATTTGTGGGAGATAAACAAGAGCCCGAAATCTTTTTGCCTTGGCTGGTGCCCACAGAGCCATGAAAATCAGGAACTTCCATGTTACTCCTAAATTAAGGAGAATTATTTGAGGAAAGTACACTATTATTATGGAAAGTATAAGCATATGTTTGAAACAAAAAAAATAGAAGCCCCTTCAAAACTAGCCCTTTGTGTGCTGAAAAATATTTATTCTATATTCGTTTGGAGGGCAGACAAAGAGAACTAAGAGTCTGGCGCACCTTTCCTGTGAGGAAAGGCTGGGGAGTCTGGGGACTTTCATTTTAGGAGAAGCAACTAAGGAGGGAATTGATGGAGGTTTATACAATTCTGCATGGGGTAGAGAGAGCGGACAGAGAGAACTTCTTCTCCCTCTGCCCAGATACTAGACCTGGAGGACATCCAATGAAGTTGATGAGCAATAGATTCAGGACAAACAAAAGGAGATACTTTACTTGATGAGTAATTACATAGCGGAATTTGCTACCAGGGAACGCAGTGATGGCTTAGGAGCATACATGGTTTTAGAGCAAATTAGCTTTATGGAGGATAAGTAATGGGATCCTCCACGTGCAGAGGCAGTAAACCTCTGAATAGTCCGTGCCAGAAGGAAAATCCAGGGAGGCCTTGGCTCCTGTGCCCTGTTTGTTTGTCTTCCAGGGCGACTGGTTGGCCACTGTGTGAAACAGGTTGCTGGACTGATCTGAATCCCCACTTCTTATCAACAGTACAGTGGTCACTCTTCAAGATGCTTTTAGAATTCAAGATGCTTTTAGAATGTTCTTAATTTCAGAATACTATGTACAGTTCTGGCCACCTCATTTTGAAATCATGCCACAGACCTGGAAACGGTGCAGGAAAGGTCAACCAAATGATTAATGGCATGGGGCACCTTTTATGAGGAAAGACTTTGGGGGAGGTTCAGTTCAGAGAAAATATGGCTAAAGTGGGGCATGATACAGGTTTATAAAACCATATATATTGTGGCAAAAGTAGAGAGCGAGCTTTTTCTCCCTCTTCCGAAGAACTTGGCGCCAGTGAAGCTGGGGGACAAACAGCTTCAGGACAGACAAAGGCAAGTGTAGTAAACGTTGTGTTCTCTGGCACTTGGCTCTTAAGTGCTGCCCAGAGTATGGAGTGGTGGAGGGGGCTGCCCTGAGTCCCAGCCATGGGAGCGGCTACCGCCTCGTGGGCAATGGCCATGCCTGGGATTCTGCTGCCGTGATCTCTCTGGCTCCCCACCCCAGTGCGGCTGACCAGTTGTGTGGCAGGCCGGGGTTTCAAAGGCCAGAACATGCCTCGGCCCTCTGGATCTTGCCATGGCACACAGTGGGTCAGCACAGGGGGAGGCCGCACACACTCTCGCGCTAACTCCCAGTAACTTAGCAAATCTTTTCATCCTGTTAGGCCTCCATTATACTGCTAATAATTGGGGCACTTTAACAATGGAAGACATGCTAAGAAAGACCATATATTTCCTTTATGAAGATATTCTCAAAAGGAGATTGGGAATTCCTTAGGATGGGATATCCTCATTTTGGGATAGAACATTAAATGACGACCTGGTGGTTCTCTTTCAAATGCATGATTCTATGATTATCGCATTGGGATAATACTCTGAGGCATGTTGACTGAGTCAATGGGATTTCTGTACGCTGAATCCCCACTTCTTATCAACAGTACAGTGGTCATACTCTTCAAGATGCTTTTAGAATGAAGTGTTTTCTATGTGATTCATTTCACCAGATGCATCCAGCTATTCTAGAGTACTCCAAGAAGCAACCATTCCTATCATCCCTGATTACAAGTGTCAACATTATGATGTGTATGGAGCTGAAATAAGTGAGAATATGTTTTGTGCTGGTTACCTCGATAGCAAATCAGATGCCTGCCAGGTAATGTTATATTTCTACTTAATTCATAAGATTAAGTCTGTAAGAAGCTGCAATGTGATGGTAAGATATTTTACTATTAATTGAGAACTGTTAGCAGCAATCTACTAAGTCTATGTATTTTACCCTTTTCTACTTCATTTAACGTGTATCAAATCCTGGTTCTGATTAAGGTTATACTAATGAATTTGCTTGGTCTTGATGCAAAGTCCATTTATGAAACATCAAGCATCTTCGAGGGTGGTTTGAGGGGAAAATGCTCAGGGGTCATTTCCTGCAGGAGCGCACAGGAGCGGAGCTCCGGCAGTAAAGAGCCCAGGGGGCGGGCACATGCAACAAGCCCCACCCCCTGCTTCCAGCAGCCCTCAGTCAGAGCAATGGAGCTGAAATAAGTGAGAATATGTTTTGTGCTGGTTACCTCGATAGCAAATCAGATGCCTGCCAGGTAATGTTATATTTCTACTTAATTCATATGATTAAGTCTGTAAGAAGCTGCAATGTGATGGTAAAATATTTTACTATTAATTGAGAACTGTTAACAGCAATCTACTAAGTCTGTGTATTTTACCCTCTTCTACTTCATTTAACTTGTATCAAATCCTGGTTCTGGTTAAGGTTATACTAATGAATTTGCTTGGTCTTGACGCAAAGTCCATTTATGAACCATCAAGCATCTTTGAGGGTGGTTTGAGGGGAAAATGCTGCCTCCACTTAATGATCCTGTTGGTTTGGGGAGCTCGTAACAGCTTTCTTGTATGTAGCAGCAGACTAGCAGGAAAGTCAAAAACCAGCATTTTCAAAGCATGAGTCCAAGTTGTAAAAACCAACCCTACTTTCCATTTGGAAAAAAAAATCAAATGCAGAGCAGTCGTTTCTTGCAGCGATATACTGCCTCATTCCTTGATCACATCTATGCACTGGGAATGCTCTCGTGCCATATTGTGAGGAAATTACTTTCTGTAGGTTTTTGCATAATGTAACGTGTGCCTTGATTGCTGACGGCTACTTCTTACTACGCTGCCACCTACTCACTCGATTGGCTGGCGAAGATAGACAGTGAAAGGGGCTGAGGGGCAGAATTTAAAGCTGATTGGAGAGGAGGAGCCCCGGGGAAAAGGGGCTCACAAGGGCCTAGTTTGCCCTTGGATCATTCACACCGCTTTGAACACTAGCAGTGGGCTGAATGCTATGCACTGCCAAAGTCTGGGTTCACAAGACATCCAGAAGAAGAGTATCTTAAGAGAATTTGAACAGTTGGTTTTTCGGGCTTAGCAAACCCATTGGGTTATGTGCATCTATTACGGTTGCCCGCTGCTTGGAGAAAAAATGTCCTGCTCCTTTAATAGAGTTTTAATGGGATGTTATTTACCTCCATGTCATGAAAAGCTTCAACTTTAATCGAGCAAGTCTCGATTAAATGGGCAGGATATTTGGCAACCCTAGTTTATGTATAAATCTCTATAACTTTGATCATCCTATGAAGACTGCACTATTGATGTAGGGACAGAAGGAACTTGGGCATCCTTGTTTCTTAGTAGATAGATCCAGGTGGGCAGCCGTGTTGGTCTGAAGCCGCAGAACAAACTTTGAGTCCAGTCGGGCACCTTGAAGACCAACAAAGTTTTATTCCTGGTGTGAGCTTTCATGTGCACTTTGCCATTGACTGCCTAGGTGCACACGAAAGCTTATACCAGGAATAAAACTTTGTTGGTCTTCAAGGTGACACACATATAAAAGAAGGGTGTCTCTACCACATACTGCTGAGTGTGTAGAAAGTAACACTGTTCATTAACTAAGAGATAACAATGACTAAAAGTAGGATGAATACTTCCAGAAAATGGTCCTGAAACCAATGTGCGACTCGGCTGATTTATTTTTCTATCTTTGGTGCAGGGAGATTCCGGAGGTCCACTGGCCTGTGAAAAGGACGGAATATCTTACCTCTATGGCATTATCAGCTGGGGGGATGGCTGTGGCCGGGCAAAGAAGCCTGGTGTTTATACAAGAGTGACCAAATACTTGGACTGGATCAATGAGAAAACGGCGCCAAAAGACTAATCGTAGCTCTTTACAATGACAATATCTTTTACAATTTATTAAAATTGTAGACTGACATAATCATTTTGTCTAATACTAAACACTGACTACCCAGGCCTTCTGCCCCATCCATTGTTGCTGCATCTACTTGCCTATCTAAAACACAATACCCCTGACCTGGATGCAGTGTTTCCTCCATGCTGAGTTAGCGTGAGCTAGCTCACAGTATTTTAGTCTCGGGCTCACACATTTTTTTTGGCCCCCCCGTAGGGGATTTTTTTATTTGCATTTTCTAAAAACTACAACGAATTAGGGAGGGGATCTACAAACTATTGGAGAAAGGAGAGAAAACCCACTAAAAAGTTGGAGGTCATATACTGCTCATAAAAGTATTAGCTTAACAATATAAAAATTGATTTTCTTAACATTGAGAGTGCTCAATCATCTTCATCAATTGTGTTAACAAACCATCAAATCTGACTATATAAAGAGCATTCCAGGAGAATCGCTAACTTGTGGAGAGTCTATCCGCCCTTTTGCCCATCAGACTTATTTTGGATATGTCCATGGCATACCCTTCACTTACAGCTTCGCTTAGTTGTCTGCATACAGGCCCCACCACTTAAACCTACTCATTAGACTCTCCTCATTAATATTGGAAGTCCCTGTGATCAAAAGCTAGTCGCTTCTCCAATGTTAACAAAGTCCCTTGAAAATAACAGCCAATATATAGCACAGTTCTTGTGAAGTACCTCCTATTTGCCAGCAGGGGGCAAAGGCTTATTAGCATCCAGCCTGAAAGAGTCTATGGTTACTTCTGGTCACATGGGCCAGTTGCTCTTCCACTTCCCGAAGAAAC
>NW_015163162.1:246234-254577 GCF_001447785.1 Gekko japonicus
CCGATCGCCATTTTTAAACATGTTTACTTTTTATAGAATTTGCCAAAGTCCCAAAAACTTGCCCAAATGCTTATTTGACTCCTGGAGTCTCTCTAATACAGTCTATTGCCACTTGAAACTCCACCCCCACTACAAAGGCTTTTCTTTAATCGCTTATTTGTTCTTTCCGGGGGGAGAGTCCCCTCCCCCCCTCGCTTTTAGTAAAAGGGGACTCACTCATTCTCTGGTGTTCTCACTTTAACGGACTCACTCTTCAACGTCTGATCACTCAGATCTTGCCAGGTAATGATTTCAACGCTGTACCTCCAAGCACTTGTCCCGGTGTGCGTAGCTTAGTCCCATTCGGGAACACAGCGCAGAGACCTTCGGGGCAAAGGGAAGCCTCAATCTGCCGGCAGCGTGCCTGCAGAGAGGCGCCCCTTAGCGCCCCTTGGCAAGGGACCTATCGCAAGAGTCCCAGGGGGGCGTGGACATTCGCACCCCCTCTCATTGTGCTGGTCCGCAGATTGCCCCCCATGAACTCCCTGGGGATGCGGCTGCCATCAGTCCACCAAAACCGGAAGTCTGGCTCACACATTTTTGTCTCCGCTCAGTCTCCAGAGCAAACTGATTTATGCAGCAGCCAAATTTCCCACTCACAACCTCAATGCCAGTAGCTCACAAAGTAGAATTTTTGCTCACAAGACTCCACAGCTTAGAGGGAGCATTGCCTGGATGGCCCAGGCTAGCCTGATATCATCAAATCTGGGAAACTAAGCAAGGTCAGCCCTAGTTACTACTGGATGGGAAACTAAGCAAGGAAAATCCAGGGGTGCTATGCAGTGGCAGGTCATGGTCAACCACCTCTGAACATCTCTTGCCTTGAAAACCTTATGAATTTGCTGAGACTTAAGACACTTCTCACACACACACACACACACTTCACAACAATGGACTTGCTCACATGAACTTCATGTTCATGCTGATGCTGTAATTCTCTCCTCCCCCACATTCTGGAAGCTCTCCCCTGAATCCAAGACATCCACTCCACACTTCCACTGGAATTGTCTACTTCTTTAATGGCTCTTCTGAACATATTATTGTTCATGAAGTGGTTTTTGCCTCATTAACATTCAACTGTGATCTGACATTCCAAAACACAAGTTCTCCTGACTACTATGAACCAGTGACTGAATGATTCACTGGACTCTGAGAACAAGATTAAATTTTTAGGGCCTGAAGTTCATTACAGTCAACTTCTTTCCTCATAGCAGCATAATCCTATATATTCTTTTTATATATGTCCTTTTATATATATAAAAATACTAGCGTATTGGCCCTTTCCAGCTCTCTCATTGGCTGTGCGCTTCATCAGTCACTGGCCTGTAAACCACCACGCAAGAGTACTCACGTGCTATAGTAGCTGTTTGTACATTTGGCTTAAGACCTCTGGTCAATGAAGCTAATAAATGAAAGGAAAAGGAGTACTCACATACCATTGGCTGGGTGCTGGGTCCACTCCTCTCCCCTGCCCACTGCCGGCTTGGCCACTCTTCCCTGTCTGAATAAACTGCCCAAACGGCTGTCTCTCCTGACGAAGATGCTTCTACTGCTGCTGTATCGCTCCTCCACATCTGCCTGGCTACTGAAACAGCTGTTCCCTGCTCAGGAAGAGGCTTCTCCTGCTACCGCTTCTCCTGCTTGGCTTCTCTGCAGCTGGCTGGCTACTGAGGTGAGCCATCGACCATCAAACCATTCTCTCCTCCTGCTGTGGGGCTTTCTTACCCCTCAGTGGCTGTTGCCAGGCAACCAAGCTTAGTTCTGTCAATAAAAAGGCAAGGGCAGGAGGCCCTTTCCAGGCCTACTTTGGCCTTTGTGGGGAACTCATTGGGGCCAGTCCTGACTAGGGTTGCTAGCTCCAGGTTGGGAAATTCCTGGAGATTTTGTGGTGGAGTCTATGGAAGCTAGAGTTTGGGGAGGGGAGAGGCCTCAGCTGAATAGAATGCCATAGAGTCCACCCTCCAAAGCAGTTATTTTCTCCAGGGGGAGAGAGATCTGTTGTCTAGAGTTCAGTTGTGATACCAGGTGATCTTCAGGCTCCACCTGGAGGTTGGCTACCTTAGGTCTGGCAGCACCCTCTGGGTGACTTGATGGCACCTGACTGACATAACTTAACTAGGCCTGGCTGCTTGCTCCTGTTCACCAGCAGCAGCCCCCTTGGGTAGTCAGTGTGGTGTAGCAGTTAGCGCTTCAGAGCAGGGTCTGCAAGACCCAGGTTATTGCTGTAGAAGCTGACTGGGTGATTTCAGACCACTCACAGACTTTCAGTCTAACCTACCTCACAGGGTTGCTGTGCAGATCAAAAGGGGAAGAGAATGTTGTGAGCTGCTTTGGTCTCCATTGCGAAGAAAGACTGTACTTTTCCTAGATAGAGGCTGCAGAGGGGGGAGAGGAGAGGGAAACCTGAAGTCAGAGGGGCAGATAATAGTATGTTGATAGTTGGCTGGGGAAGAGCTAGGGTTGCCAACTCCAGGTTGGGAAATTCCTGTAGAGTTGAGGGTGGAGCTTGGAGAGGCTGGGGTTTGAGAGGGGTGGGACCTCAGACAGGTGCAATGCCATAAACTCCACCCTCCAAACCAGCCATTTCTTCCTGGGGAACCATTGTTGCCAATCTGCAGGTGAGGGCTGGAATTACAACTACTCTTCAGATGGCAGAGATCAGTTCCCCTGGAGAAAATGGTGGATTCTGTGTCATTATACTCTGCTGAGGTCACCACAGCAAACTGACACTGAGTGCCCAAGGCCAGGGCACCTGCCCAGAGCCTCTTTCTAGAGCTCGTATTTTTTTCCACAACGGGCCTTATTCCAAGTCTATTATAAATTTACAGTGTAATTCTAATCAGAGGGCTTTTCTGCACAGTCAACTTACTCCTGATTTTCTTGGCAGTCAATCCACAAGCATTGGAATCAGTTTGAGCATGGCCAACAGTAATGGATGCCTAGAAGATTAATCTGTACACATCTTGAAAACAATGCAGTGATTAATAGAAGTTGCCCCAGAAGGTCAGACCAGAATCAGCGGGTTGAAATTAAATCAGAAGAGTTTTCGGCTACACATGAGGAAGAACTTCCTGACAGTTAGAGTGTCCTCAGTGGGCTTCCTCGGGAGGTGGTGGGCTCTCCTTTTCTGAAGGAGGTTTCCAAACAGAGGCTAATTGGCCATCTGACAGCAATGCGGCTTCTGTGAACTGAGGCAGATCATGAGAGGGAGGGCAGGAAGGGTTGCCTCAGTGCTTAGTTCTTGTAGCCCTTTCTTACCTGCCCAGGGAAATGCTGATCGCCACTTTGGGGTCAGGAAATAATTTTCTGCAGGCCAATTTGACAGGGATCCTGGAAGGCTCCTCCCCTGTTCTGGGCATACAGCAGGGGTCACTGGGGGTGTGGGGGAGGTATTTGTGAATTTCCTGCATTGTGCAGGGGGTTGGACTAGATGACTCTGGAGGTCCCTTCCAACTCTATGATGGATTTGTCAATAATAAATCCTGCGGGGAGCACGTGGGGTGCCAACGGTAATGGATGCCTAGAAGAATAGCTCCGATCTCCTCTCACTCTTAAACCCTTAAATCATCAGTATAAACTACTTATATGACAACAGCTCATGGGCAAACATCACCCAGAGGTGGTGGCTTCATCATCGAGGTCTCAAAAGGATTTAAAAGACTCTAGTAAGAAACCAATTGGGGTTAAAAAATCGAGCAGTGAAGAGAAGAGCTCAGGTGACATGGTGGCCGGGGATGTCTCCACAAACTTGACAGTTACACCGCCGGCTGACAACGAGATGGCGGTAAGAGTAGAGGCTATGGAGAAAAAAATCCTTGAGAGTATGACTGCCCTCATTAGTCCTCTAGCTGAACAATTCGCTAAATTTAAAATAAGCTTGAATAAAGTAAACCAGACAGCAGAAAATGTGAAATATTTAAGCCTTGCCCTGAAATAGGAGGTGACCTCTCTCCGCATGGAAAATAGCCACCTCAGAGACCGTGTGGTGGCAGTGAAAACTTCTTCCCGCCTAAATACTTTGTGTATTTGCTGAGCACTCAAATGATCACATTAACCTAACAAGCTTTGTTGCAGAATGGCTAGGTAGAAGACGGGGTCATTCCAATAGTCACAGCAGTGTATCGGTTGGGTCCATTAGAGAATGCAGCTCGCAGGGGCCCCAGGGATATCTTAGTGACTATTCCAGATCTGCGGCAGAAGGTCCTGGTGAATTCCCTTTCCTTCCAACAGAACAAGATCCTTGTATTCCTGGACCTTCCCCCAGATGTCCTAGCCAGCAGAAGAGATTTGAAACCGATCACTGAAACACTCCAGCAAGCCAAAATAAACTACAGGTGGTACAAGAATACAAAGTTGCAAATTGTGTACAACAACAAACTCTTTTATGTTAATGACTTAGAAGCTGGCAATAGTCTTCTACACCATGCTGAAGAAAAGGGGAAAGTTCCCTCAGAAGGGCCCCCCTTCTGCAGTTGGTTAACAGGTATCCTTTTGCACCAAGGAACCATTCCCAGGGAGGGGGGCTCTAGGTAGTAGATGATTTGATTTTTAGGCATGTAGATAGATGGGATGTGCTTCGCCATCTTCGTTGGTTTAGGCATGAAGTAATTAGTGAGCGCCTTTACGATGTCTTTGTACGTGGTGTCTGCGAACTTCTTGGGAGCGAAGAGGCCTTGTGCCAGGTGAATGGTGGCCACCCCACACGTGCTGAGAAGTAGTGACCGTTTCTTGCCTGCATTCGTGATCTCTTGATAGCGGAAGAAGTTGGTGAGCTGTACTACCCACACTTCCCAGAACTCAGGATGAGCGGGGTCGAAAACCTCGATATTTCCCGGAGCGGCAGCCATGACTTGGAAGAAGTGCGGGAAGCAAACAGTGTCCTGGGGAGCGGTGCGGTGCTGCAGGGATCAATGCGGGCGCGGCGTCTACGGAATTGATGCTCTGTGCAGGGCTGTTGGTTGAGTCAGGCTCACTCACTGGCATCCCATCCTCGTTGCCAGTGAAAAGTACTGAGTTCAGACATGTGGCATAGTGATCAGCTCATAGTTTATTAATCACTGGAAATTAGAAGACAAACTAGCCGGTCTGCAACCGGCTTCCTTTGCAGATCTGGGCTAACCTATTGGTCTGTTTTAGGATCCTACGAGACTACTATTTCAGGTCGCAAAGCTTTGCTAGTGCGCTTGACCACGTGCGCACCCAACCGCGTGCGTGGTCCTTTGTTAGTCCCCCCAAAGTTCAGTTCCCCCTAACAGACAAAGTCTTTGAGGTAGGTGGGCCTCCACCATTCCCTGGTGGACCGGCATACTTCAGGGGCCGGGGACATCTCTCCTGGCCCGGTCCTCGGCTGTTTCGGCAAAGCTGGGGCTGGAGTGTTGCTGGATTCCTGACTATGGGGCCGATCGGCGTTGTTGCTGGCGGCTGCTTCTGGCCACAGAGGAGCGTGTGCAGATGTATCCTGATCCTCCGGCTCACTTTCCGCTGAGCTCGGGCATTCGTCCTCACTGTCCTCTGGTCCATCTGGGTTAGCCAGGAGGATGCGGTGGTGTAGTTGGTCCACATGTCTCTTTAGCAGTTGGCTGTCATCCCTGGAGACCTCGTATGACAGGGGGCCCATCACTCTTGGCCAGAATCCATGCTGGGCCCCGGGCGTAGTTCCTGGCATACATAGGATCCCCTGGGAAGAATCCTCGTGGTGCCTCTTGGTTCTCTGGGGTTGTGCTATGTTTCGGTGCCCGATCAGGGTGCAGCCGGTCTAACCTTGTCGTGTCCCACTGTCCCATCAGTAGCTCCACTAGGATGTGTCCGGTAGTGGAGTGTGGTGCGATTCTTTGGTTAAAGAATCCCAGTCCCCTTGATTCATGCGGCGCAGTGCATCCTTTGTTGTGCGGACCATGCACTCGGCCTGGCCGTTGGTCGCGGGGTGGAACGGTGTGGAGCGGATGTGCCTGATCCCATAGTATTGCATGAGCTCTAGGAACTCTGAGGAGGTGAAGGCGGTCCCGTTGTCTGTTACTAAGGAGTCCGGGATGCCGTGCATGCTGAAAATCTGCCACATTGCCCGTATGGCGGATCAAGACGAGGTGGATGGAACCAGGACCATTTGGTGTAGGCGTCCACCAATATGAAAAAGATTTGTCCCTGGAAGGGTCCTGCAAACTCTAGATGGCGCCTAGTCCATGGCTTGTATGATGACTCCCATGGCTGCGTGGGGGCCCTGGGGGGTTCAGGCTGTGACTCCTGGCACGTCTGGCAACGCTTCACCTGGTCTTCGATTTTTGCATCGAACCCCAGCCACCACACATAGCTCCTGGCCAGAGCCTTCATCCTTACAATCCCCGGGTGTGTGTCATGCAAAGCTGTGAGCACCCGCTTGCACAGCGGAGCTGGCACCACCACCTGGCTTCCCCATAGCAGGGGAACAACAGCTTGTCCCATCGAGACAAAAAGACGGCAAACTCCGGGCCCACCCAGCTGGTGGGCCACCCCCTCCCCACCCAGTCCAGGTTCCGGGAGAGGATGAGGTCACGGGCGGTGTGGCGAGACACCTCGGATACCTGGACATGCTGGTTGGGAAGGTCTTCCAGCAGGGCGACGTGGTGAGCCGGTGTCGGGTCACAGGAGGGGAGCGGAAGACGGCTGAGGGTGTTGCCGTGGCTCATCGCTTTGCCGGGGCGATGGACCAGTGCATACTAGTACCCGGCCAGGAAAATTGACCAGCGAAGCGCCCAGGGAGAGAGCATCTGTGGGGTCTGGCAGTCTGGGGCGAGCAGACCCAGGAGGGGTTTGTGATCCGTGACCACAGTGAAGGGCCGGCCATAGAGATAATCATGACACTTTTTTTACCCCTGCCATGATTGCTAGGTCCTCCTTGTCAGTTTGCGTGTAATTGTGCTCAGCCGTGGAGAGAGTTCACGAATAGTTTGCCATTGGAACCTCCCGACCGCCGGCCAGCCGGTGCCCCAAGACTGCCCTGACCCCGTACGGCGAAGCATCGCAAGCCAGGACCACGGGAAGAGACTCGTCAAAGTGGGCCAGGACTGCATTAGAGGTCAAGAGGTCCTTTACTGCATGGAAAGCGGCTGAGTGCTTGGGACCCCAGACCCAAGGAGCATGTTTGTCCAGCAAGCGGTGCAGGGGTTCTGCCACGGTGGCCTTGTGGGGGAGGAAGGAATGGTAAAAGTGGGGTGGATGCCGTGGGCGTCTACAGTGAACCCCAGGAACTCTACCCTCGGGCCACCCAGCAGGCACTTTTCTCACTTCACTTTCAGGCCAGCATCGTTGAAGCGCTGGAGTACGATCTGCAGCCATTCGGCGAAGGTCTCGGAGTCGGGGGCCACAATCAGAACGTCGTCGAAAAATGGCTGGATCCCTTTAAACGGCTGGGATCCCTTTAAGAAGACAGTCCCTTAAGTTCTGGAAGATCCCCAGAGCCACACTCACCCCGAACGGTAGTTTCTGCACCCTGTGGATCACAATGGTTTGAGCTTCAGCAGTGGCGTGTACTGGCAGCTGCTAGTAGGCTTGAGCCAAGTCCAATTTGCCAAAAACCCTGGCGCCCGCTAGGGACGCTAGGATATGGCTCACGACGGGGACCGGATATGCATGATCTTGCAATACTTTATTAATAGTGCATTTATAGTCTGCACATATCCGGACGTCCCTAGTTGGGCTCAACCGGGGTCACGATAGGGGTTTCCCATAGGGCGTGCGGTACTGGCTCCAGGACCCCTTGAGCTACCAGGTGATCTAACTCGGCATCAATCTTTGGGTGTAGTGCAAACAGGGCACGCCTGGCCTTCATACGGATGGCCCTTATGGCGAGGTTGAGGTCGAAAGAGACCAGAGGGCCGGTGAAGCAGCCGAGCGTGCCATCAAAAACAACTGGAAACTCGTCACAGACAGCGTTAGTCCCACGTGTGAATCTGGTTCACTTTGGTCACCCCGAACCCCAGAGGTCCAAACCACGAGAGTCCTAGTAGGCTGGTGAGCCTACCTTCCACCACCACCAAGTCCAGCAGGCCATTAAAATCCTTGTTCTTAACCTTGAACTTGCCCCACCGGGTTCTTCTGGAAATCCCGTAATGTGAGGCCCACTGGTTTTTCTAGCCACCCAAGTGTCTTGGCCGAGATTATGGAGAAAGAAGAACCGCTATCTAACTCCATTTCACATGGGAACCCCACTATTTGCACCGTGGACATGTATTTTGTTAGGGGTATCCTGGGGCAAGTTCACTACCTGATGTTGGTTTGTGGTTGTGGTGTGGAGGTCCAATGATTCCTTTTTTTTTGGTAAACAAATTT
>NW_015163163.1:0-25675 GCF_001447785.1 Gekko japonicus
AATGCTCTGTGTGACCGCAGCCATAGATTCTTTTTTACCGTCAAATGATAGATGACTTATGGCGACCCTGTAGGGTTTTCAAGGCAAGAGATGTTCAGAGGCGGTTTGCCATTGCTTGCCTCAGCACGGCAACCCTGGTATTCTCTGGAGGTCTCCCATCCAAATACTTACCAGGGCCAAACCTGCTTAGCTTCTGAGATCTGATGAGATCAGTCTAGCCAGGGCTATCCAAGTCAGGGGTGTAAGATATTGTGCATATGTGTTAATTCTGCCAATTGCGCTGTGCTGCACTGCACTGAATATGTGGCAAGTAACTCAGCCAATAGGCCAGAGTTCTGCTTACAGTGACGATTCCGTTTTCTAAAAAGGGCCAATGGTTAGTCAAACACAGTGTTCCCTCTAAGCTGAGTTAGTGTGAGCTAGCTCACAGTTTTTTGTGGGGGTTTTTTAAATTTTTTTATACTTTTTTACAATGCACATAACACGATAAACATAACCAGGAAAAACAGGGAGGTATAGATTACAACAAGATAATAATTAGAAACGATGGAAGAGTACAATTTATAAATATAACATGACAATCCCGGCTATTAACTATATTTACTATGTTAACTCTATGTTTATACATTACTCTGTGGTTACTTTGGTGGACCTCCAAATACTTACCAGGGCCAAACCTGCTTAGCTTCTGAGATCTGATGAGATCAGTCTAGCCAGGGCTATCCAAGTCAGGGGTGTAAGATATTGTGCATATGTGTTAATTCTGCCAATTGCGCTGTGCTGCACTGCACTGAATATGTGGCAAGTAACTCAGCCAATAGGCCAGAGTTCTGCTTACAGTGACGATTCCGTTTTCTAAAAAGGGCCAATGGTTAGTCAAACACAGTGTTCCCTCTAAGCTGAGTTAGTGTGAGCTAGCTCACAGTTTTTTGTGGGGGTTTTTTAAATTTTTTTATACTTTTTTACAATGCACATAACACGATAAACATAACCAGGAAAAACAGGGAGGTATAGATTACAACAAGATAATAATTAGAAACGATGGAAGAGTACAATTTATAAATATAACATGACAATCCCGGCTATTAACTATATTTACTATGTTAACTCTATGTTTATACATTACTCTGTGGTTACTTTGGTGGACCACATGAGCCTTAGTGCGCCCAGCCCACCCATTTCTGTCTTAGCTCAGGAAGGATGGCTCCGGAGCAAACAAATTTAACCAGGAGCCACATCACTCGCTCACAGCTTTAACGCCAGTAGCTCACAAAGTTTTTTTTTGCTCACAAGACTCCACAGCTTAGAGGGAGCACAGTACTGTGGAATCGCAGGCATCCGAAGAAACTTGGGCCATTTCTCTTTGCCATTGCCTATGAAACTTAGATGGTTCTCAAGCAGACCATAAATTGACAGCTATCCCATTATTATCCCCCATCTGATATTCAGGGGTATAGCGCTTCTGAACATGGAGGTTCAGTTGAGGGGGGGGGTTAATTATTTTTCAAAATTTTACAGTTAAACATTCAACAATCAAACTTATAAACAAAACAAACCAACATTACTAACAAGCATTCTTGAGTTGAGTTTTTTTAATGTCGGCCCCAATCACACACAGAAGTTGCCGCGGGATATTCACGGATGCCGGGCGGGTTTTACAGGCGCAATCAAACAGGCACATCTGGCAAGTGTCGTGCACTCGTTGCCAACCGGCCGAAGATCTGGAGTTAAAAGGTACCAGAGAAAGTCCACTATCTAATGCTCGCGACGGGCCGCAGACGGACGTCCTCCGTCTGATCATTCCGGCGCGCTTCCCTCACTGCATTGAAGCGCACCAGAAACACGCACCGACAAAACAATTCCCCGCTGTTGCATCTGATCGCATTCAGGTGGATCAAAGTGCACCGGCGCAAAAAGCCATGCCTCTCCCCCCCCCCCCCCGGCGCGTTATCTGGCCTGTGTGACAGGGGCCATCAAATCTCATATCTATGGACAAGATGGGGTGGGGAAAAGGCCTGGTATAGCCCAATCTTGTCAGATCCCAGTAGCTAAACAGGGTCTGTACCTGGATGGGAGACCACCACGGAAGACCCTGCAGAGGAAGGCGAGGGCAAACCCACCTCTGATTCTCACTTGTCTTGAAAGCCCCTTGCTGGGGTCGCCATAAGTCAGCGGCAGCTTGATGACACTTTACACACACACACACACACACGGACAAGATGGGGGCCCACAAAGAACTGCAGGGCAAGGAGGGGCATTTGGAAACCTCACCCCCCAGCCCACAGTATTCCTCTCCAAGATATTCTAAGCTCTCTGTGGCTGATGAGGCTGATTACCACCACCACCACCCACACACATTTTTTCTTTTAACTGACTCCCTGTGCTTTCCAGATTTGAATCTAGTAGCACCTCAGAGACCAGCAAGATTTTGGGGGTATAAGCTTTCGAGAGTCAAAGCTCATACCCCCAAAATCTTGTTGGTCTCTGTGAAGAAATGCATTTTTTTTCCTTTGGAGGTTTGAACGGAACAAAACCTTCACTCTTGAGTTTTACCAGTTTTTCTCTCTGGGCAGAGAACAGGCAGGAGCAGGAGAAGTCAGTTCAATTGCTTTCCAATCTTACCTCAGCCACTTTTTTAGAAATGTTAATGCGTCTAGCTAGAGGCAGTGGGATGGTCCAGTCCCCCCCCCTCCAAGCAGGGAACAGAGATTTGGAGGTATTAAGTACTAGAAGGATTTCAGGACGAGACTCCAGTAGACTTCAGGAAAAGATTATTTGACCCAGCCTGACCTGGTTATTGGAAGGAGAGAGGGGAATGATAAAACTCCTGGGCTTGGTGCTGATTCCATCAGAGCAGACAGAACTCTTCACTGAGGTCTGGAGGAGGTGGCCATTTGTCATGTGCTGACCTGCACAGCTGAAGGAGCCTCGAAGGTAATGGAATCCTGTAAAAATCTTTAACTTTATAAGCTAAGGAGCCTGCTTTATATTTAACATCTGATAGGGCATGTATAGAGGGAGGGACAGAGGAATTGTGTTTTACCCTTTTCTTTTGAATCCCTTACTCTATCTGGTGCCAAGCTGGAAGAATGTTTGTGAATATTCTTCTTTTCATAAATACTTTAGAACTTTCGATCCTGGTAGTGGTGCACAAGGCAGCAAGCTGTCCCCATGGTAACCGGGTTCTGGGTAGCAGGAGACACAGAGGCAAGGCCTCGGGACTTGGAAGGGAAGCTGGGAGTCCTGGCCCTCCCAGTGGCCACTTCCTACAAAGAAAAGCCCCTCCAGGGTGGAACAGGCCCTGCAGGTCAGAGCAGGACTGTTCCACCACAGTCTCTAAGGCGCTGTTGGACTTGCATCTGTACTTCTCAGTGCATGATCAGTCCTTACCATGCCAGTTTTTGAAGGGGAGTGACTTTTTCTTTTGATTTATTTACAAAATTATATTTTCCTGCATCCCTGAGGCGGTCCCGAAGTATCTAGAGAACCTTGCTTTGTCTGCAGGTGACCCCCAATCTGCACCTTTGATTATTCACAACTGAAGACAACTGATTACTATTATATACAGTGAGATGAGAAATCCATTTTTCAGAGCTGCAGCTGATTCCTGGAAAGACGACCAGTGGAAATCGGAGCTCTCTCTTTTTTTTTTGTACGTCATCATGGCGAGCTCTTTTGTTGCATCCATTTTTGTTGCAGGTGTGTGTGCTTCTTTTATGCTATTTATACGCCACCTTTACACAATTGGCACAAAAACAGTGTTAAGAGTGGTGTGCACTTTAACAGAACAAACTGAGTCAGAGGAAACAGAAGATGGCGCAAAAATAATTCAAGGGTTTGGTTCACACAAGGGAAAAGCGGGGCTTTTTTTCTGGGGGAATAGCCATTTCCTCAGGAACTTTTCTCTCGCAACTGCATGTTTTGGGCAACAAAAAAAAATATGGGCAAGTGACTCTATAGTTGTTAGTGGGCAGTCGCAATAGCGTTGACTTGCTGGAATGTCCTGAAAATGACCCTTCATCTGTGCAGATGGGAATGCATTGCGGTGTGCCACCATATATGCTCTTCTCAACTTAGGGACACGTAGCGCATACAAATAGTGTGGTATGTCAAATTTGATGGGAGTATTTAATCCCCACATAAAGTGGAGAGCATTTCCATGTGGGATCCCTTTGTAACGCATTCCAGTAGTGCTCCATTAATTTTCTGTTGAGCACCGTTTTAATTTTAGATGTTAAGTTCCCTGTTTTATGTATGCCTAGTTGTTTAAATTTTGTGTCCACAGTGTTATTCCATCCTTGGCAGTATCATTCTTGAACTGATAGAGAAGTCTTTTTAAATGTTATACTGTCTTTTTAAATATTTAAAACCTTTTAAAAAGTTTAAAATTAACTTTTATGGTGTATGGCCTACAGGCTTTTAAACCTAATAAACTGAAACTGAATTCAGTTCATACAGGATAGGAACTCTTTCTGGGGGAACGCGCCAGAGCAGAGTTCCGGAACCACCACCACCACCACCACCACCACCTCCTCCTCCTCCTCCTCCTCCTCCTCTTCTTCTTCTTTTAAATTTTTTAAATGTTTATTAAGATCAAGTATAACTTATAACATGTACAATAACTGCAAAACAGTACACAAGAGTCCTGAGACTCCAAAATTACAAACCAGCCAGTTAATCACCCACAAAGTTTTCAACATACATCAACAGTTATAACATACTAACATAATAATTTAATATCAGATCCGTTCCCATATATAAAAATGACTTTTGAACTATAAATCCCACTGAATGGAGTCAGGTTTAAAATACCACAAGATTGGGAGTCTGCTACCGAACCTCTTCGACAAAATTCTTTTTAAAATGTTTAAAACTGCATGAGCTTTCAGTAGACAGACTGAAAGCTTCATTTCCCCCTTGAGAGTTCCACCACCTCTTTTCTCCCAGGAAAAAAAAAGCCCTGGGGGAAAGTAAAAATGAAACAGGGATTTGAGCTGAAACAATGGAACTGCAAAGTTTTGGTAGCTTGCATCCTGGACTCCAGCCCAGCAAACCCTTACATTTCTCTTTTCCACAAACAAGGAAGAAATAATGAACAAGGGGAGGAGATGATTAATGGTCTCTTTCCAATGCCTTCCAAACGGCCTCACAACAAACGGGCTCTTGCGAAAGGCTACGCAAAGATTCTTCCAGCAAAAATGCCAAAGCTCATCTCCCTGACCCAGTTGGCACCGAAAACACGCCAGTTCCTTTTGTGTCTTTGGGTATCTGCCCAAAAGTTAATTTACAGCAATAACTTTGGTTTAAGTCATGTGCGAAGCGCCGTAAGACTTCTCTGACCTAGTTCCCTGAACACAAGAACTAGACAAAATCTGAGGCAGGCAAAGAATTTAGCGGCAAAACAACAGGTGAGCTACACTGTAATAAGATCGGTAACCAAAACTCACTGTGCATCAACATTGTACATAAAATTCAAATTTTCTTATTATAAGCAAATCAATGCACACTGCAATACCGTATGCGCACAAAGACTGTACCCTACAGACGAATACACAAAATATCTTCTTCAGAGGATGTACAAAGCTGCATGTATGGTAATTCCAAGTCTCACTACTAAGAACAGCTCCTTTAGGTGTTCAGATTTTCTCCACACAAAATATTCTTTCACCATACAGATGCTCCTTCTTTCTCTGATGTGAATGCTAGCTTATTCTAAACACGTTTCCCATAGACTTTCTCAAAGAACAGATCTGATTAAATTTTGTTCCAGGTGTATACTCTGTTACAATTTCAACTGGGACATAGTCCTCTGAAGTGGATCGTGCTGGAAAGCTGTGTTCATCTGTATAGTACAGTCTTTGTGCACATACAGTATTGCAGTGCGCATTAATTTGCTTACAACAAGAAGAATATATGAATTTTATGTACAAAGAATTTAGTCGAGCAGATTACTGCAACACTTTGCAGGTATGAAGAAGGGACAGCCATCAAACAACCGGACTTCTCTTAGTCTGGTGTAGCAGCCAAACAACCAGATCTTGTGTTCACAACAGGAGATACTCTAAGTATCCCTCCAAAGAGTCAGAACAGCGCCTCATCAGGTAGTCAACAAGGTTGTGCCAAGAACAGAGCAATCCCAGTCTAAAGAGGTCCTTACCCCATAGATTTGTCCTTGGTGCTCGCAAAATCCTTCTCTCTGTGAAACACACTTTGGGCAGCAAGCGTTGGGAGCGACTTGGAGCACTTCCCCCTAAGGAGGAAAAAGTTGTTCAGTGAGCATCACAAAATTTAATCGCAGCCACACATTCATGGATATTGCGTTGTCATTGCTCTACAGCAGTCAGAAACTACAGGACCGGTTCGTCCAATAAAGCAAGTTGTGAATTAGCGCCACGGCATCAGGATAGCATAATATCCACTGATAATGTGGAATGCCTGCATGTAAAGTTCTTGAACACGCCACCCCATTCCCCAACATTCTGACCAAGAAACAGAACCCAGGATAAGTCTACAGACGTAGGAGGTACAGTGGTTAGTGTCAAACCGACACAGTCACCACAAGTTGGCAACAATTAATGGCACTTTCCATTAATTAAGGGGTGGGTTTGGCCATCATTAGCTTGTCTTTCTCAGTGAATTTGGACCTGTGATGTATGAGTATGGCTTTGAAGTGATTCTGCAAGAACTAGTTTCTGCTTCTGCTGTAGGGTTGCCATTCCCCCGATGGGGGCAGGGGTTTCCCTGCTTTCAGGGTCCTCAGTCCGCCAACAGCCAGCTGGTCGGTGGGGGAGCCTGGCCCGCAAACAGCCACACCACGCCCGGAGTGCCCGGTGCAATGACATCACCCGGAGGTGACATCATCGTGCCAGGCACGTCTCGCAGGGGGATGCTCTAGCATTTGGGTTAAAACTCTATGGTGACCATAGAGTTTTTTGCCCAAATATTAGAGCATCCCCAGCACGACGTGCTTGGCATGATGACGTCACTTCTGGGTGACATCATCGTGGTGTGCACGCAAAGCGCACACACCAGAAGATCCCAGGACCGGACAGGAGCACCCCCGCCGGCAGCCAGGTAAGACCCGACAACCCTATTATGCCGGAAGGCTTACATGGGCAAGGCCTTCCTTTGGTCTTCTATTTGATGCTGAGGTTGTAGGCGCTCGGTGTGTATTGGCGTTCTCTGTTTGCAAGAATTCACTCCCAGTTAGACGCCATGAAGATACCTGTTGCTGAACCTACAAAAGTCTCCTATGTACAGGATCCGCGCAGGAATGACCTGGAATCAGGGTAGATAAGCTCACCCCCACCCACCACACCTCAAAGGATGCTGCAGGATGCTCCAGTCGTTGATCCCTACTCTGCTCATTGCAAGTGATCTATCTAATCCAGTATCCTGTCCATAAGACTAGGATCTGGGGGAAAAGATCAGGTATCGCACATAGGAAAGACAATGGTGCCGCAGCAGATTTTTTTAAAAAACGATTAAAAAGAGATGTCAGTATAAGTCATTCTGTCCGAATGCTTCCCACCTCGGTACAGCAACTCAACCACAGACTGGACGTCCCCCCGTTGCCTTACCTTCTGAAAGTCACACCGAGGGTCTTTGCAAACAACGGCCTTGCATATGACAATGTCGCCATGGCAACCGCACTCTCGGCACGAGTCCGGCTTCCAGACGCTGTTGTTCTGCAAACAAGAAATAAGCTCTGAATTAAAATTGTATTAAAAAAATATGTTAATGCCGCACGCAATTACGGGACAGCGACGGCTTCAAATGAATTAACAGAAGCCTTGTTGTTCGAGAGGCAAACTTGGCAAACGAGGCCTATCTGCTACACGCTGATTAGTACCCGTGGCTCCAATAAGACCAAAGCGATTTATTTCGTACTTCCAAAAACATGTAATCAAAAGAGTTGGGCCTGCGATGAAAAGCAATAAATTCTAGCGGCAAAATAATTGATCCACCTAAGCCCCAGTAGCGACAATCTGATTAGAGTTTCTCTCCCGTCCTGCCCTGGCATCTGTCAATGGATTCAGGCTGGGAATTCTAACAGATTCCGAAAGGGTTTTTAGATGGTCCATTCATATTACAGTTAATGCGCCAGGGGGGAGATTCTCTGGAATGGTGAACTGCTTCTAAGAACATAGCCAAAAAAAGATTGGGGCTGTTTTGGTTACAAAGGAGATGGGGACTATCATAGATCAAGGACTTAAACGGATTGAAAAAGGAACAGTTCTTTATCTTTTAATAAAATTCAAAGAAAATGTTGTGGGGGGGTGTGTTGTTTTTTTTTTGTATGACTGCTCGCAGAAACTAAAAGCAATATGAATTCGCTACTGCAGAACCCAAAAAGTCTTAGTTTAGTTACTGTTATTGTTGGAGGAAAAACCTCAGTTCCTCAGTGTGCTTTCCAGAAATATTGTTTTTCAACCAAGTCTTAGACACTTAAAGGAGTTTCCTTTAAAGAAAGAGTTTCCTTCCCCACTACAGACATCCTGTGAGGTAGGTGGGGCTGAGAGAGCTCTTTCGAGGACTGCTCTTGAGAGAACAGCTCTGAGAGAACTTGTGACTGACCCAAGGTCACACCACCAGCAGCATGTAGAGTAGTGGGGAACCAAACCCGGTTCTCCCAGATTAGAGCCCATGCTCCTAACCAATACACCAAACTGGCTCTCTTTGGTGGGTGCCAGGAAAAGTGCTGACAGGCATTCTGGCACCTATGGGCACCACGCTGGTGGTGACCCCTGACTCTCAGGGTACGTAAAGAGCAATGAGCATTGGCACAAGTGTATCCCCCTTCAACCTGCACATGATTTGCCAGCTCATGAGCACAGTGTCTACCCAAATACAAAATATACACATGTCCTTGGAGTTCAAGCAGGACTTAACAGCAGTTTGCCTGATCGAAGGAAACTTGTGCACATAGATTCTGTACATGTATGGAGCCGGCAGTCCCACGTGAGCACACTTTGCCTCTCTATCCCTTTATTTCCATGCATCTTAAAAACCCTGCTGGATCAGACCAGTGTTCCATCTAGTCCAGCATCCTGTCTCACACAATGGCCAACAACCAGTTCCTCTGGAGGTCCACTGGCCCCACTGGTGGACCTCCTGATGGCACCTGGTATTTCTGGCCACTGTATGATACAGAGTGTTGGAGTGGATGGGCCTTTGGCCTGATCCAACATTGGCATCTCTTATGTTCTTATGTCCAACAACAGGGCAGAGAGACCAAGGCCTTCCCCTGATGTTGCCTCCTGGCTCTGGCATTCAGAGGTTTACTGCGTGTGCACAGGGCTGCCGGCTCCAGGTTGGGAAATTCCTAGAGGTTTTGTGGGTGGGGCTTGGAGAAGGCGGTATTTAGGGAAGAGGGAGATCAGCAGGGCATAATGCCGTAAGAGCCCACCCTCCAAAGCAGCCATTGTCCCCATGGGAACTGATCTCTGTAGTCTGGAGATCAACTGTAATCCCAGGAGATCTCCAGGTGCCACATGGAGGTTGGCAACCCTGCCTCTGAATATGGAGGTTCCTAGAAAAAGGAGGAGATAGAGGAGGACACTGGATTCATACCCCACCCTTCACTACCCGAAGGAGTCTCAGAGCGGCTTACAATCTCCTTTCCCTTCCCCTCCCCACAACAGACACCCTGTGAAGTAGGTGGGGCGGAGAGTGCTCCTTCAAGGACTGCTCCTGAGAGAACAGCTGTGAGAGAACTTGTGACTGACCCAAGGTCATGCCGGCAGCTGCATGTGGAGGAGTGGGGAATCAAACCCGGTTCTCCCAGGTTAGAGTCCGCGCTCCTACCCACGACACCAAACTGTCTGGGCAGAGGTAAAAATGAAAACTGCTGGGTGGAGTGGAGTATTTTCTTCTTAGAGACTGAGAATGGCGAGAGAGAGAGAGAGAGAGAGAAAGAGAGAGAGAGAGAGAGAGAGAGAATGGGGAGCAGAAGGGAGAAAGGGTGTGAGAAACATAGGGGGAGAGGAAGCAAAGGTGTGAGGAATGGGATAACTGCCTCACAAGTTTCTTGTGGCTCCCTACTTGTATATACCTTACACTATGTGTGTATTATAACAGAAACATGACAGGATCCAATCCAGCTAACTTAGCACAAAGGCTACTTGCCATGCCTTTGTTGTGCTTCCACTGACACCAAGAATTCTTGTGTAAATGGAAATCTCCAATGGGATCCAACCCAGTATTTATCCCAGTATGTACTAAATAGGATCCAACCCAGTATCTACCCTACTGTAGTGGTTAAGAGTGGTGGACTCTAATCTGGAGAACCAGGTTTTATTCAGCACTCTATATGGGTGTCAAGCTCTACCTGACGACTTGTGCTGTATTTAATTCCACTTCTGCTCCTTGGGAAACCACACACACACAAAACCAAGCTGTGCTTTGTCAGACATCATTCCCCCCCCCCCAAGACACCTGGCGCCACAGAGAGTTCCAGGGCCCCGCATACCCACCCCTTCTGCAAGACTGACGCTTCACATTTGCAGAGGGATTAACCGCCTGATCTAGCTGTTGATTTCACTCATTTCCTTGCCCATCCACATCAGGAAAGGGGCTGGGAACGGAAGGCCATCTGAGAATAAGGGGGAAGGCACAGTAAGGCCTTAGAAGTCACTACAGGCCTCATCGGATCTCGGCAGCTTGGTCAGCTGGGAGCCAGGCAGTTCATATTTGGTTGAGGAGAAACTGGGTTCAAAGAAGGACCTGAAGCAGAACCGGATCCAAGGAAGACTGAATCGGGGCAGAGACCTAAACCTAAAGTACGAGTCCCAAATCGGTGCTTTGAAAGAACTCCATAGGTACAATCCGAATCAGGAATCGTGCGCACGAAGGTTTAGAGGGGCAGGAACAAGCAAACAGGCATTAACACTGATGCCACAACATCACTTCTGGTGTGATCCCAGAAGTGACATCGTCGGATTGGCGTGACACACTAGGGTTTTACCATAGAGTTCCAGGGGAATCCTGGAAGGCCATGCTGACATCACTTCAGGTTCGCTTTGGAAGTGACCTTGCAATGTCAGTGCAATGCCAATCCCCCCACTCTACCTAGTTGTGACAGACAACCAGGGCTCCTGGGCAGGATGACCAGGCCTCCTTGTTGTTTCCAGTGTTCCTCCGTCAAAAAACAAACCCTTCCCATAGAAAAAAATATGTCTGCCCTGACCTGAATAGCCCAGGCAAGCCCGATCTCGCCAGAGCTCGGAAGCTAAGCAGAAGAAGAGAAGAGACTGGATTTATAACCCACCCTTCACTACCAAAGGAGTCTCAGAGCAGCTTACAAACTCCTTCCCCTTCCCCTCCCCACGACAGACACCCTGTGAGGTGGGTGGGTGAGCTCAGACAGAAACCGCTCATTTTCAAGAACAGCTCTTATCAGAGCTACGGCTTTCCCAAGGTTATCCAGCCAGGTGCAGGTGGAGGAGTGGGGAATCAAACCCCATTCTCCCAGATTAGAGTCCGCACACTTAACCACTACACCAAACTCTGGCAAGTCCTTGGATGGGAGACCTCCTTGGAACACCAGTAGCTGTGAGGTGGGCACAGGCTTTATTCAGCCACCTCTCTGAATATCCTCCAGGCCCCCAGTAGGGGTCAGTCACCAGAGGTTGTCATGACTTCCAGGTGCGCACACACATAAAAAAAAAAAGAAAACCAATATGTTGGGGAGAAAGCGAAGTACGGCATTTAATTCTCTTTCTACATGTGCATGAGTGTTTTTAGAGTCAGTTGTCTCAGTCTCCCTCTACAATCTGTAGTCCCCAGCAAGGTTCCCTCTAAGCTGTGGAGTCTTGTGAGCAAAAATTCTACTTTGTGAGCTACTGGCATTAAAGTTGTGAGCAAGCAGTTTGGCTACTGCATAAATTAGTTTGCTCTGGAGCCATCCTTCCTGAGCGAAGACAAAAATGTGTGAGCCGGAGGCTAAAAAACTGTGAGCTAGCTCACACTAACTCAGCTTAGAGGGAACATTGGTCCCCAGACAAAGGATTGGGGTGGGGCCGTGGCTCAGTGGTAGAGCCTCTGCTTCGCATGACCGATGATGTCACTTCTGGGATCACACCAGATCAGTCCCAGGCATTCCCAGCTTTAGAAAGGACCAGGCAGTAGGTGTTGTGAAATACCTCCGCCTGAGACCCCGGAGAGCCGCTGCCAGTCTGAGTAGGCAATACTGAGTAGAAAAGACAATAATAGTAGGTGCTGTGATGCCAGCGACGACGACAGCAACCCTCTCTTGAGAATCCTGATTATTCAAGGCATGCGCAGAAGAAAATAAATTGACTCCACAACTGTGAAAATGCAGAGGGGGGACAGATGTGCAGAAGAGCCAGGTCCGGATCAATTCCAATGCTCGTGGACCGACTGCCAAGAAAAACAAAAGTAAGGTCCTGTCCATACGAGGCCTTTTGGGCCGGGAGCGGGACGGAACGGGGGCGGAGCAAACGGGCGCGATCCCACCGCAACATCTGGGGAGCGTACCATCTTCGTTCCTTATCCGTCCCTTCCAGCGTTGATCCGCTCCAAAAAAGAACCACCTCCCGAGGTGGTTCTTTTGGAAGGGCTGCAGCAACGCTGGCCATGGGATCGCCGGCCCGTCCTTGCGCCGGCGCATCCCCGGCTCCTGGCCGAACTGCGCATGTGTGAGCATGCGCAGTTTGCCAGGCTCCCCTTCACACCGTCGCTTTCTCCCCGGCATCTGATCGTGCCGGGGAGCGATGCGCTGCAACTGAGGGGATCCGTGGGATCCCGCCGCGGCGTCTCAAGTTTGGTGCGGCTCTGATTAGCTGCGTTTCAGCCGTCCTCTGTGGCGGGGATCTAAGACAAGCATGCAGAAAATCCCTAGGAGTCTGTGGCATCACATCAGCAAAGAACAACGGTTCTCCCCGGAGAGACTCATAGGAGTACTGGACCAATCAGAGGCAAGGGCACAAGTATCGAATCCGATGCATGTGCATATGTTTGAAGGTATTAAGTTTGTCACTCACTGCTAGACCCATGAGAGCCAAGAACCTCGAAAGGGACGGGGATTCCGGGAACAAAGGACGTTTCCATATTCTGAGAAAGCATGACTAGCTACATTGGACACATGGATTTTCCAACAGCTGTTTTCTCTCCCCTACACATCTCTCCTTTCACGGGCTGCATGGAAGCATTCATTCAGCGACTAACATGTAACTAGATGCTAGCTCTTAATCACATGAATCTGAAATCGGCGCATCTGTTTTAGGATGTCTCCCTTTCACTGGATAACTGGGGGGGGAAGAGGTAAGACGCACGAGTCAACGGTTCTTAATGCAGATGAAAAAGACCTCCCCTGATTTAGGGTTCGGCAGTGATTAATTTCAGAGTACACAGTTTGCGGTTGTACAATTTGTGTGCCGTAGGTTCTACAGCGAAATAATATGTTGGTCCAGTTTGGGTCCAAGTTGTTATCGTAAACCTGAAAGTAGCTGACGTCGTCCAAAAATAAAAAAATAGTCTAGAACATATACCTGGAAGTAAAGACTAAATTCAAGCCTGATCTCTCCCTAGAAGCTAAAATAACTAAACTGAGGTTATCATACTTTGGTCACATCATGGGAGGACTCACCAGAAAGGAAAATAATGCCAGGAGAAGTTGAAGGCAGGAGGAGGAAGAGGAGGTGGAGGAGGATTTAGACCCCGCCCTTCACTTGGGAGTCTCAGAGCATCTTACAATCTCCTTTCCCTTCCCCCTCCCCACAACAGACACCCTGGGAGGGAAGCAGGGCTGAGAGAGCTCTGAGAGAACTGTGACTGACCCAAGGAAGCTCCAGCATGAATTGGATTGACCCAATTAAGGAAGCCACAGCCTTCAGTCTGCAAGACCTGAGCAAGGCTATTCGATAGGGCACTTTAGGGGTCACTAATTTATAGGGTCACTGTCAGTCAGAAGGAACCTGACGGCACATAACACACACACACACAAAGACTGGTTGTCACTATGGCCACCGGTATGGCAGCCACCCCAACAGCCACCAATATACTTCCTTTCAGGGGTCATTTCGTAGAAAAAGAGGTGCAGGAGCTCATTTGCATAACTCATTAGTAGAACTTATTTGCATATGCCACACCCCTGACATCACCAGAAGTGTGTCAGAAGCCAACACCCACTACTCAGGCTCAACTGGACTGTTTTGGATTGCTAGCTATGGGGGGGGGGAACGTGCAGATCTGTCCTCGCAGAGGAGGGAGAGCTTGTACCTAACTAAAGTTGGTCTTAAAGGTGCCACTGGACTGTTTTGGACTGGGGGGAGGCCTCTGTAGCTTACCTGGCTGCTTCTTGCTCTGACTGAGGGCTGCTGGGAGCAGGGGGTGGGGCTTGTTGCATGTGCTGCCCGCCCCCTGGGCTCCTTACTGCCGGAGCTCCGCTCCTGTGTGCTCCTGCAGGAAATGACCCCTGCTTCCTTTCCTCAGTGTACACATGAAGCTGCCTTACACCCTTGGTCCAACAAGGTCAGTATTGTCTACTCAGATCGGCAGCAGCTCTCCAGGGTCTGAGGCTGAGGTCTTTTTTTTTTTTAATTAATTAAAAGTTTTAATAACAACATACTACATCAAAAATACCAAAACCAAGCAGAGTATAAATACCAAACAGTAAACACTTTGCTTTAAAAAATTGTAGCTACACTGAAGTCTAAATCCAAAAGCACTTAAAAAAAAAAAATCATTACTGAATTTATTCGAAATAAATATATATCAACTAAAGACTCTTGTTATAAGGATATTGATAGGAGCTATATTGTTATATACGGTGCAGGGTTTGTAATACTCGAGTACTTTATACTGTTTTATATTCAGAAACATAACCAAGAAGCATAGGCCGGATTGTTTGGGAGTAAGTGCTTCTCAGTCAAGGCTGAGGTCTTTCACATCACCTGCTGCCTGGTCCTTTTAACTGGAGATGCCGGGGATTGAACCTCGGACCTTCTGCGTGCCAAGCAGAGCCTCTACCAATGGAACCACAACCCCTCAACTTTGATGCAGGCTGGGAATTTATCTAATCCCCTTTTTAAACCATCTAAACCAGGGACCATCACCACATCTGCGGCAGCAAATTTCCTAAGTTAATGATGTGGTTTGTGCACATTATATATATATATATATAATCTGTTCTGAATCTCCCATTCATCATCTCCACTGGCTGATCTCGAGTTCTAATATCACAAGAGTGGGGAGACAAATCTTCCTCTTTCTGCTTTCTGTACGTCATGCCGAATTTCATAAACTCCATTAATACCTTCCGCATTTCATCTCATGCTAAACTTTAAAAACTCAGTACTTTAGTGTGATCTGGTCCATGGGGTCGCGGAGAGTCGGACTCGACTCTGCGACTGAACAACAACAAAACTTTAGTGTTTCCTCCTATGAACTTTAGGTCGTCGTCTGAGGCTCTTGGCCCCTTACACCTTCAATACAAAGTACCACCGTTGCTGGCAACGTGGTCTGTAGCCATGAGCAAAGGCTAAACCACATTTGGCCCAAGACTCAGTGTTCCCCCTAAACTGTCGGGTGAGCAACCACTCATTAACACAGGAAGCCCCACTCAGCAGCAAGCTGGAACAGCGCAGGGTCTTGCACTGTCCGTTGCCTGTTTCAAGAGTACAGCCGTTATATTCTGCTCAGGAGGTGAACTGCTCTGCTCAGTAGGGGGAAAAAATTAGAAGGAGGTGAACTGCTCTGCTCAGTAGGGGGAAAAATTAGAAGGAACATTGGCCTGAGTCCTTCCTAAGAGTTATTTTCTTTCATACAATTACCTTTGAAATGCACGACATTTCCTTGTACCGAGAGAAATTACTGGGGCATGGGGAGAAAGACAGAACTATTCTTGGCATGCTGGCAAATGTCTAGATAAAAGTCAGGACGATTGGCAACCTGAGAATTTTCTTTGGATAAATGTTCCTTGGGTTGTGTTGCAACGTATCAGTCACCTGTGTCACAGGCTGGGAAGCGGGACCACGAAGGGGGGGGGAGAAGGGGGGGTACCAAACTACCCTTCAAAACGGGCGACATATAATCCTTGCTCTTCTAAGAATGAGGAGGAAATAAACCATCCGACTTTTCTGTTGTATTAGTACGCACCAAAATTGAAACCCATTCGCTTCTTCAGTGATGCCCGAATACAGTCCACTATTCATCAAATGACAGAGCCAGGGCTGCTTCTGGTGTAGGAGGCTATGGGCAGACAGTACCTACAGGCCCTTTTCTGCCCACCATCATTTGCCCCCCCATGTCTCCCTTTCCAGCCCCCGCCTGCATTCTCCCCATCTAACTCTACATCCCTCTGCTGCTTGCAAGACCTCCCATCGCCCATGCTGCTGCCTCCACCACCTGCACACCCCTTCCCCAACTGCACTAGCCGGTGCTTGCAGATGGGAGTGTTGTTGCCATGGCCACCAGGAGCGCCTCCACTGTTCAGCATCCACATGACTTTCCCCAATGCTGTTGGGCAGCTGGGAGCAGGGCAGGTGGAATACTTCAAGAAAAAGATGGGGGAGAGCATGCAGAGGGCAGGGGAGGTGCATGGGTGGGAGTCAGCGGCTGTGGGCCCCAAGAGAAGCCCTGGTCCCGGGGAGCTGCCGAACCTCAGCATATGCTAACTCTAGCCCAGCCCCAATGACATATCAGTAGCTTTTAGGCAAGAGGGCTAAAGCAACAGCCATATTCAGGGGCCGGTACAGGATGGAGGCAAGCAACACAGGTATCATCTTGTGAGCACCTCAGAAGCATCTGCTTGGACATTGTCTAGGGTGGCCATTCCCCAGGTCCAAGTGGGGAATCCCCCAGTTTTGGGGGCTTCTGCCCGCTGCTGGCCAGTGGGGGCACCCCACCCACAAACCGCAACATCCCTGACATGATGATGTCATGCGGACGTGACGTCATTGACACTCTGGGTTTTGCGCAAAACTCTATGGTCTGACCCCAATTTTACCATAGAGTTTTGCCCAGGAATCAGTGTCACCCCCAACGTCACGATGACATCACTTCCGGGTGACGCCTACTCCCAGAACGCTGCCCAGACACTCCACCCAAGACTCCACAGCTTAGAGGGAGCATTGGTTGCAAGGGGATTTTGCCAAAGGGCATTGAACGTGAATTGCAAGCGTGTTATTTAGTGCATGTGAAAATGCCCTATAGTATGACTGGCTGGCCAGCATCATGGGTGAACGTGGATTTGAACCCAAGACTCCCTGACAGTTGTCCGATGCTCTAACCACTACACCATGACTGCCCTGTCACTTGCACTCACCAAACAACTCCCTGCGTTCTTCCCTTCTGCTATGGCTCTCGCGTACCATCAGCCCTTTTGTGAACTACGCAGCTGGTCGGTTGGCATTCACTTTCCGCCTCACAGAGCCTCCTCTGGCCGCAGGCCACGACTGGCAGGTGACAGTGGCATCTTCAACCCCCTCCACCCCTCCAGGGAGAATACAGACAATGAGCCACTCTTAACGCAACAGGAAATTAGCTGCCAGTTTTGGCTGGGAGTGACATATTGACAAAGTATTTAGCGCATGTTATCCACTTCAGCCTTCAATGGCGCGCACACGCGCACACAGAGACGGCAGCCGCATCCTCCCTCGCCCTGCAAAAGTACCCAATTGGATGCACTTCAAGTGCCACTCTGCGCCAGACAGCACCGAAGAAAAGCAGGTATCGGATGTCTCCAGATGAAGGATACCGGACCCGGCTTTGTGAGAAGCCAAAGGCAGGAGACGGAGCAATTATCACACGTGATACAATTACCAGAATCCTTGCCCCGCTCTCTTGCCAAGTGAGGAGCCTTGGCAGCTTAATAATGGGCCTCTCCATTATTATTTTTTTACATCTCTGCTCCAATTAGCAGACAATATCAGGCAACTGGCAGGATCAACGCATAATTTAAAGATCGCAGAAGTGGGACAGGAAGACACACATTGCTGGAGGGGCAGGGCAAGAAAAGGGGAGGGTTTTGCCCCAAAGGGGCAAATGACAACTCCAGGAGCCATTTCAAGTCAAGAGGGGGGGGCATGTGCGTGGGGAGTCTTTTTAAAAAAAATACTTTTTGAGGAAATACAAAATAAAGAAAAGGGGTAAGAGAAAAGAATAAAAGGTAAAATCACCAAAACATAGTATAAAGGGCATTTTTTGCAAACATAAAGGACAATTTGTTGCTGTAGATCTTCCGGGTTGTGTGGCCGTGGTCTTGGCATTGTAGGACCTGACGTTTCGCCAGTAGCTGTGACTGGCATCCTCAGAGGTATAACACAGAAAGATGGAGTCATATGGAAGAAAACATCTTTAATGTTTCATACTGAAACGGTCATATAATATAAACCATTCGACTGCATGACTACAAAGATTGGTTACAGTAATCATAGAAAACTCGCCAGGTTATTTTCAAATTCGTCTTTTGGTCTCTGATTCATGCAGTTTGCCAGTTTTGCCATAACAGCATATTCTTGCATTTTATCTATCCAGTTCTCAAGAGTCGGACAATCTTCGATTTTCCACTTTGCTACATTGGGGAGGTGGGGAGTCTTATAATTCCTCTACCTACGTGCTATAGCCTCAGTCAGAATCAGGCCCTCCTGTGCTTGGTTTTTACAGGGGGAAGGGGGAAACATTCATAGATCTTCCAGCCTCTTGTGTACTTGAGCCTGCAGTGTTAAGAGTCTCACTAGCCAAGATTGGAGGCACGGGCGTGATGTCCTGTCCCCTTGTGAAAGATGGCAGGATAGATGTGCTCTGCGCACACGCTGGGACCAATGCTCCTCTCTAAGCTGCGGAGTCTTGTGAGCAAAAATTCCTGCTTGGTGAGCGACTGGCATTAAAGTGGTGAGCGAGGCGATTTGGCTACTACATAAATTAGTTCGCTCTGGAGCCCTCCTCCCTGAGCGAAGACAAAAATGTGTGAGCCGGAGGTTAAAAAACTGTGAGCTAACTCACACTAACTCAGCTTAGAGGGAACACTGGTACCGCCCCTGATTCCTCTGCCCTCCCTGTCTCTCTGGATGGGGGCTGTACCACTCTCTGACTATCTGACGTAACAGGGGAACAGTCCCTACCTCCCTTTTGGGGGGTGGCCAAGGGAAGGGAGGCAGGCCGGGCAGGCTCATTCCATCCTGTGGTACTGCTTGGACAGAGAGCCCGAGAGAGAGCTGAAAGCGCCGCAGCTGTTTAGCAGCAGATCTTCCCACGGCCCTGGGGACTCAGCCATTGTTCAGTGATGCCTTCCTCTGATGCCAGCCCTGACATACTGGTTATGGAATTCAGCATTTTGAGTCTCTAGTTTCTAGTTTTTCAGGAGGCATGCTCCAAAGCATTTAGGCAATGCCAGTTGAAATCTCGGAACCAGAGAAATGGCTGGCATGCATTTGTAGAGGTTGGGGGACGGTGCTTCAGTGACCTCCCTAACTCTTTGCGTCTCTCCGGGACTCTGAATATCTGAATAAATTATGCAAAGGTTTTTTTTAAAACTTAGATATTAAGTAAATATCTGCATATTTTATAGAAGTCACAGAATCCTACTTTTCTGGGCACAGAATTTGCATGGCTTAGGCACAGAATTTTAATTTCCTTTAACAGGGTATACACAAAACCCTGGACATAGTGTACTGCTAATTTTAGAAGAGAGCAGTGTTCCCTCTAAGCTGGGTTAGTGTGAGCTAGCTCACAGTTTTTTAGCCTCCGGCTCACACAATTTTGTCTCAGCTCAGGAAGGACGGCTCCAGAGCAAACTAATGTATGCAGCAGCCAAATCGCTCACTCACAACTTTAATGCCAGTAGCTCACAAAGCAGAATTTTTGCTCACAAGACTCCACAGCTTAGAGGAACATTGGAAGAGAGAGAAGAGATTGGATTCATACCCCGCCCTTCACTACCCGAAGGAGTCTCAGAGTGGCTTACAAACTTCTTTCCCTTCCCCTCCCCACAACAGACACCCTGTGAGCAGTGTTCCCTCTAAGCTGAGTTAGTGTGAGCCAGCTCACAGTTTTTTAGCCTACAGCTCACACATTTCTGTCTTCGCTCATGAAGGAGGGCTCCAGAGCAAACTAATTTATGCGGCAGCCAAATTGCTCGCTCACAACTTTAATGCCAGCAGCTCACAAAGCAGAATTTTTGCTCACAGGACTCCACAGTTTAGAGGGAGCACTGCCTGTGAGGCACGTGGGGCTGAGAGAGCTCTTTCAAGAACTGCACCTGAGAGAACAGCTCCGAAAGAACTTGCGACTGACTCAAGGTCACACCAGCAGCTTCATGTGGAGGAGTGGGGAATCAAACCCGGTTCTCCCAGATTAGAATCCGCGCTCCTAACCACTACACCAAACTGGCTTTTATAATTAAACACACACACAATCAGGGTCGGCATTCACCCTGGCAGCGGACAGCACAAACCTGCAACGCAGGTGTTTCTACAAGGGGTGGCAAAGCAAAGGAAACAGTCAATATAAAGTCCTCTTCTCCAACACCAAAAAACTCCCCATATAAAAAAGTCGTAACGATTTCAGCTCATGCAAATTCACTATAGAGCTTTTAGTACCGATGCCAAAGTAGGCTGGCGTGGGAATCATTACAAATGTCAAAAGGCGGAGCGAGTTAAGTGTTTTCGAATAAATGCATATGCATATTCCATATGGGGAATAATTTGAAAGCTCTCTCTCCTTCCTCCGAGACGGGTGTATATCGTCATTTGTATTCGATCTCTTCTATAATGAGCATTAACAATTTTTATGTTACATTATTACCGCATAGTAAAACCATGGGCTTAACTCGGCCATAAAATCCCAACCAAGGGTAGAACTAGGGTGGGGAAAGGAAGCCATCCGTTTCACTTCCTATGCTCGTCTTGCCAGGATCTGCTTGGTTTCCGTCAGAGTGGGCTGGATCCCGCAAATCAATCCCGCCAACAGCAGCTTTTTACTCCTACATGGTTTATTGTTGCTTTCATTCTTACGGAATAAGAAGCGAAAATACACCGGGGTTGCAGAATTTAACACTAAATGATCCAAGAGAGGACATTGCTGAAACTTCCCTGTAACAGAACTGCCACTCAAATCCCACCCTCGTTTTTTTTTTTTTTTTTTTTTTTGGGGGGGGGGGTGTGGATCACAGCTGACCTATGGTGACCCCTGGTGGGGTTTTCAAGGCAAGAGAGGTTCAGAGGTGATTTTCCATTGCCTGCCTCTGCATCACGACCCTGGTATTCCTTGGTGGTCTCCCAGCCACGTACTAGCCAGGGCCAACCCTACTAGATCTAGATTTTAAGATATGTAATACCTTGTACAACAAAACAAAAGGGAGTATTTCACAGGCTCCTCTGCAAGTTAATGAAAGAAGCCTTCCTTAGTAAAATCAGAGCTACAAAACCTCATATTTGTCGCTAATTACAGAGCACAGACATCACTAATGTGTTCAAAGACGGAGTGAGCAGAAATTACACAGGGGAGCCACCATGGATGGATGGATGATAGATGATAGAAGAGATTGGATTTATATCCCACGCTCCACTACCTCAAGGAGTCTCAGAGCGGCTTACGATCTCCTTTCCCTTCCCCTCCCCACAACAGACACCCTGTGAGACACCCTGGGTGCGTTCAGACGGGCCGTTAGTCCACGTTCGGTAGGCCTCAGAAATGGATTTTATCTGCGCAATCACACGGTAAACATCTGCCTCCCACCCCAAACCGTTGCTTTCCAGCTCAAAACAGCTTTAACCTGGAGTATTTTGATACCAGGTCCCCAAGTGGTGTTTTCCTGATTCTCCGGGTCCAGCCGCATTTTCCCGGTGTGATCGCTCCTGCAGTGTCGAGCCACTTCCGATTTAAACCCGCTCCCCGCTCAAAAGCTGCCCGAGGCTTCCGCTTTTCGCCCACCATTTTTTAAAAAGCGTTGGCGGTGTGCGCATAGGTGTAGGTCTGCCACAGGGTTATTAAAAACAATGTTTAAATGATGCCTAGTTTTAGCGTTTAGACGAGTTCGGGATCTCACGGAGGCCATTTTCGGCGGTAAACATTTAAAGGGAAGTGTTCCTTTAAAGTTTAAAGGGAAGTGTTACAGCAGTCGGGTTGAACTGGAAATCGCTGTTCTGTGCAGGTGTGAAACTTTTAGCTCCACAGATGGCTGCCTGTGTGCATGCCCAAAATGAGAGAGAGAAACAACAGCGCAGCGATCTGGAGCAAGGAGGTGAGTGTGATCACGATTCTCCAGGTTAAAAAAGACCACAACAGGGCCGGAGCAATTTAAACCTGAAAAGTACGCAGACGAAGAGTGATTTCAGCCAAGCGTACTTTATTCGATCAGGAATAAGACAACTTTGGCCGGCTCGCAAGCCATCTTATATTCCCCGAGAAACCGCCACCCAAAACACCCCCCACTTCTCAATAGGTTATTTACAGTGGCCGAGAGTCCCATAGGCTCTCAGCCAGGAACCTAGCCCCCTGATTGGAGAGGGCTAGGATGCGCATAGTCCATTGTCTCTTGGAGCAAAGCTCGACGTTTGTGCCTGACCGCGTGGAGCCCAAACAGGCCACGCGGTCTGGACTGGATACATTACAAAACCGCTCCCAGCACACTGTCTGACCACACCCTCTGTGAGGCAGGGGAGATTTCAAGAACTGCTCTTGAGAGAACGGCTCTGAAAGAACTTATGACTGACCCAAGGTCACACCAGCAGCTGCATGTGGAGGAGTGGGGAATCAAACCCGCTCCTCCCAGATTAGAGTCCACACTGTTAACCATGACACCAAAAACTACATAAATAGATAGATAGATGATAGATGACAGATAGACAGGCAGGCAGGCAATCAGGCTAAAAACCCATTTCAGAAATAGTCCTCCTGCTTCCCTGCAAACTACAGATAGCAAATCAAGAGCAAACTTCCGAGATCTGCGCTCCTCCCCACTCCTCCTGCAGCAGATCCCCCCTAATAATTCCTTTTGAATAACTAGCATGTTCTCCTCTTGATCAATATTACATCACGATTACATCTGTGCCGGACCCAAAATGTACGATATCCAAGGCAGCCCTGTATTTATGCAAGCTTTTAAAAAACTCGGTATTCTCCTGAGTCAGGGAGATTGACGACGACTGTCGCTTGAGAACTCTCTGATCTACGTGATCTAGAGGTTTCCCCATCCTGTATTGTGTGTGTGTGTGTGTGTAAAGTGACGTCAAGTCCCAGCCAATGCTCCCTCTAAGCTGTGGAATCTTGTGAGCAAAAATTCTACTTTGTGAGCTACTGGCATTAAAGTTATGAGCAAGTGATTTGGCTACTGCATCAATCAGTTTGCTCTGGAGCCCTCCTTCCTGAGCTAAGTCAAAAATGGGTGAGCCGGAGGCTGAAAAACTGTGAGCTAGCTCACGCTAACTCAGCCTAGAGGGAACACTGGTCCCAGCCCATTCACAGCAACCCCACAGCGTCTGCAATGCAAGAGGTGAACAGAGGTGGTTTGCCATTGCCTTCCTCTGAATAGAGACGCTGGGTATTCCTTGGTCTTCCATCCGAATACTAACCAGGGCCAACCCTCCTTAGCTTCCGAGATCTGAGGAGAACAGGCTAGCCTGAGCCATTCAGGTCAGGGCAGTCCTGCATTTTAGAGAAGAGATTGGATTTATACCCCCGCCCTTCACTTGGAGTCTCAGAGCGGCTGACAATCTCCTTTGACTTCCCCACAACAGACACCCTGTGAGGTCGGGTGGGCCTGAGAGGGCTCTTTTGAGAACTGCTCGTGAGAGAACAGCTCTGAAAGAACTTGTTAACTGACCCAAGGTCACACCAGCAGCTGCATGTGGAGGAGCGGTGAATCAAACCCGGTTCTCCCAGATTAGAGCCCGCGCTCCTAACCACTACATCAAACCAATGCTCCCTCTAAGCCGTGGAGTCTTGTGAGCAAAAATTCTAACTTGTGAGCTACTGGCATTAAAGCTGTGACTGAGCGATTTGGCTACTGAATAAATTAGTTTGCTCTGGAGCCATCCTTCCTGAGCTAAGACAAAAGTCTGTGAGCCGGAGGCTAAAAAACTGTGAGCTGGCTCACACTAACTTAGCTTAGAGGGAACACTGCACCAAACTATTAAATGAAATTGACCACTGCTTAGAAATGAGTTCGCAAAAAGTTGATTTTTTTGCAAAAGCGGGTGGTGGGGAGAAAGATTTTAACCTCCCAACCCCTTTGTAAAAGCTGGCTTCTGAGGCCGTGACTCCAAGCTGCATTCTCTGTTTTTCTTCCCAAAGATTATGGGGAAAATTTAAGGCCTGCAAGGCTGTTCTACGGCCTGTCAGAGAGAATGACTTGTAGTAATTACTCGACTCTTTGCCTGAAATCAAAGGACCTCATTCTTGGATCCCTGCCTAGCACGGAGTGAGGCGCTCCGCTCTCTGAAGAGGCAGACGTGGTTGAACGGGAACCGAACACACACAAGAAACCTTGACAAATTAATGTTGATAGAGAGGTATGAATAAATCAAACAAAAGATAATCGCTAAATAAATCCGCGGGAACATGTCATGTAATTCCCTAGGAATTAAGGGGAATCAAGGTGTGCATCACACCGAGAGGAGCCCGTGGCCAGGGAGTTTGGGATCGCGGCGCGACACACCCATTTGGCTCGGAGCACGGCTCTACTGGCCTGTGGGCACGAGACAGGGAATCACACCCGCCATCCATCACTCTCGCTGGCTCCTTGCTGTCTTCGGAGCACAGTTTCGGGGACTGCCTTTGACCCATACTGCCGAAAGAGGCATGCCTTGCCTCGGGGAGTCCCTTCGAGCGCTCTATTCCCTCTCTCCATTTCCCAGTGCCAGGTCGAGATGGGATTACCTAAACCGGCCTTGGGCCTAAATCGGTAAAGGGAACTTCTTTGTCAGTGTGCGTCATGCTGTTTGTTTTAGAGGCCGTGGCTCGATTCGTTCATACGTTTATATACTAGCCTTTCTTCTGAGAGCCAGTCTGGTGTCGTGGTTAAGTGCGCGGAGTCCAATCTGGGAGAACCGGGTTTGGTTCCCCACTCCTCCACTTGAAGCTGCTGGATGACCTTGGTAGGGTTGCCAAGTGAAAAAATCGCCGCAGCGGGGGACTCCCGGCTTGCGGCTTGAGCACGCACGCGCCGCATGGACGTCACCAGGAAGTGACGTGAGGACGCCGGGCACGCTGGGGGTGGGGCCACGACTGTCCGAGGGAAAACCATAGAATTTTCCCTCGGTTGGTCGTGGGCCCGCCCCCAGCGTGCCCGGCGTCCTCACGTCACTTCCTGGTGACGTGCACGTGGGGGTGGGTTTTCCCCCGGGGCCCGATCTGTCGGTGGCGGGGAACAGGCCCCCCCAGGAGGACTTGGCAAGCCTAGACCTTGGGCAAGCCGTAGCTCTGATAAGAGCTGTTCTCTCAAGGACAGTTCTCTCAGAGCTCTCTCAACCCCACCCACCTCACAGGGTGTCTGCTGTGGGGAGGGGAAGGGAAAGGAGATTGTAAGCCACTCTGAGACTCCGAGTGAAGGGCGGGGTATAAATCCAATCTCTTCTTCTGTCTTCTTCTTCTGCCAAATGTGTTTTGCCTTTTGAGGTGACAGCAACAGCCCCACCCAGGCCTCACTGCTGGTGGCACCATCCCTTTGCCAGGAGCAAGGTCGACAACTCCTGCCTGGAAAACTCCTGGGGAG
>NW_015163163.1:25728-31356 GCF_001447785.1 Gekko japonicus
TAGACTGCACCCTCCAGAGCAGCCCTTTCCCCCAGGGCAACTGATCTCTGTCACCTGGAGATCAGTTCTCCTTCCAGAAGCTCTGCAGGCACCACCTGGAGGATGGCAACCCCAGCCAGCAGCCCGAGGAAGATTCTCCTCCTTGCCTCTTCACTGCCCCCTGCTCTGTCTTTAAAAGCGAGCAAGTCACAGGTAGCCTACTGGACTTCCTAAAGTCTTCATAGGATTGCTTCCTTGGTGCTTGGGGGGGAGGGGGGGCTACTGGTGGACCTCCTGATGGCACCTGGTATTTCTGGCCACTGTGTGACACAGAGTGTTGGACTGGATGGGCCATTGGCTTGATCCAACATGGCTTCTCTTATGTTCTTAAGAGCAGAGATCCATCAGTGGCTATGAGCCACAAGGTATAGATAGGAACTCTCAGGCTGGGGCAAGGGATGCTCTGTATTCTTGGTGCTTGGGGGGAGGGGGACAGTGGGAGGGCTCCTGGTGTCCTGGCCCCACTGCTGGGCCTCCTGATGGCACCTGGTATTTTTGGCCACTGTGTGACACAGAGTGTTGGACTGGATGGGCCATTGGCCTGATCCAACATGGGCTTCTCTGATGTTCTTATGAAGGCTCAACTACCATTTTGTCTGCCTAGCAGGGGTGTCAAACATACGGTTCGGGGGTTGGAACCGGCCTGTCCAGGGCTCTTATCTGGCCCGTGAGCAACTGGTGCGAGAGAGGGAAGGCAGGAGGCTGCTGGGGGGGGAGCACACATGGTGAGAGGTATGTGTGTGGTCAAAGCTCTCAAGAAATTGAAATAAATGGCTTAAGGGGCGGGTATGGTATCCCTTGGGGAAACCCTAGTCTTGCATATGATTAAATACATTTATTGGGGCTTTTGTGGATTTCCCCAGTAAATCAATCACTTTCACTTTTAGGAATCAATTGCTTTTGTTTGTATTCTGAGTAAAAAATACCGTTAATTGGGTTTGCCTGCAGTGTTCCCTCTAAGCTGAGTTAGTGTGAGCTAGCTCACAGTTTTACAGGCTCCGGCTCACACATTTCTGTCTTGGCTCAGGGAGGATGTCTCCAGAGCAAACTAATTTATGCAGTAGACAAATTGCTGGCTCACAACTTTGATGGCAACAGCTCACAAAGTAGAATTTTTGCCCACAACACTCCACAGCTTAGACGGAGCATTGTTTGCCTGTATCATAAGAACATAAGAGACACCAATGTTGGATCAGGCCAAAGGCCCATCTAGTCCAACCCTCTGTATCACACAGTGGCCAAAAATACCAGGTGCCATCAGGAAGTCCCCCAGTGGGGCCAGGACATTAGAAGCCATCCCACTGTTGCCCCCCCCAAGCACCAAGAAGACAGAGCATCACTTGCCCCAGAGCCCCTATCTATACCTTGTGGCTAATAGCCACTGATGGCCCTCTGCTCCATATGTCTATCTAATTCCCTTTTGAAGCCGTCCATGCTTGTAGCCGCCACCACTTCCTGTGGCAGTGAATTCCAAGTGTTAATCACTTTTTGGGTGAAGAAGGACTTCCTTTTATCCGTTCTAACCCAACGGCTCAGCAGTTTCATGGAGTGCCCACGAGTTCTTGTATTGTGAGAAAGGGAGAAAAGTACCTCTTTCTCTACCTGCTCTTTCCCATGCATAATCTTATAAACCTCGATCATGTCACCCCTCAGTCGTCTTTTCTCCAAGCTAAAGAGCCCTAAGCGCTTTAACCTTTCCTCATCATTTATGAAGTTTATCTCTCCAGTACCTGGCATTACATTTTGTGGCAGACATGGCTCAGCTGAAAAAGCAGCATTTGTGTCAGATCCGGCCCTCTGACCGGATCCGACCCAGGCACTGACCTGGCCAGATTTACTTAGCTTCAGGCAAGAAGGCTGCACCGTAAGCCTTTCAACCTTACCCACAGTTTAGGCATTCATATTACTGAGACTTGCCTGAAGAAATCACAGATCAGGATAGAAGAGCACAACAGAAAAGTACACACACACCACATTTGCCACCCGGGGTACAATCTCCCCACTGGGAGTGGAAGATTACCACCACCCACCTGCCCACCGCTGCTCTTACAATTGTGGAATAACTTTTTTTTAATAAAAACCCACTGCATCCTGTGCCGCGCTATGTCACTTCCAGTTTTTTTAAAAAAGGAAGTGACATAGGGTAGCTCTAGAAATCACCAGAACCTCTATGGTGAAACCACAGGGTTTCTGGCGATTCCTAGAGCTTCCTATGTCACATCAGTTTTTTACTGCAAGTCAGGTGGTGCGGCAGCCAGTTGTTTTTTTTACCAGAAGTCATGAGTGGTGTCACAGCCAGTGTCGTGGCCCCCACCATCTCCCTACCCACAACTTTCCTGCTACTTGCCAGGCACCGGCTGGCAACCCTGTTTCTGCTAGTGTGGTATAGTGGCTAAGAGCAGTAGACTCTAATCTGGAGAACCGAGTTTGATTCCCCACTCCTCCACATGAAGCCTGCTGGGTGACCTTGGGCCAGTCCCAGTTCTCTCAGAACTCTCTCGGCCTCACCTATCTCACAAGGGTGCCTGTTGAGGGGAGAGGAAGGGAAGGAGGAGGAGGAGGAGATTGGATTTATACCCCGCCCTTCACTACCCAAAGGTGTCTCAGAGCGGCTTACAAACTCCTTTCCCTTCCCCTCCCCACAACAGACACCCTGTGAGGGAGGCGGGACTGAGAGAGCTCTTGACAGAAACTGCTCTTTTTCAAGAACAGCTGTGCCAGAGTTATGGCTTGCCCAAGGTCATCCAGCCAGGTGAAAGTGGAGGAGTGGGGAATCAAACCCGGTTCTCCCAGATTAGAGTCCGCGCACTTAACCACTACACCAAAGCCGCTTTGAGACTCCTTAGGATAGAGAAAAGCGGGGAATAAAAAGCAACTCTCCTTCTTCTGCTGCTAGAGTGCACAGGGTAGTGTAAATGGTGGTGGTGGAAAGTATCCTTGAGTCACGGCTGACTTGTGGCGGCCTCGTAGGGTTTTCAAGGCAAGACAATAACAGAGGTGGTTCGCCATTGCCTGCCTCCACATAACGACCCTGGTATTCCTTGGTGGCCTCCCTTCCAAATACTAGCCAGGACCAATCTTACTTAGTTTCCAGGTTCTGACAAGATCGAGCTAGCCTGGGCTATCCAGGTCAGGACATCGTATGAATAGGCTTATTCTAAATTGAGCAAACTTCAGAGGACGGCGGAAGACAGGAGGGCCTGGCGGGAGCTGGTCCATGGGGTCGCAAAGAGTCAGACTCGACTGTGCGACTGAACAACAACATCCTTACCAACTGGTAAGCTAGTGTAAGAGAGACAGAGTAACGTGCCTACCACTCAAGGCCAATTTATATTTCACTTTTTGTTCTTGGGTTTGGAGAGTCACAGACAGCACGCCGGCACGAAAGAGTTCTATCCTGGCCGTTCCACAGGCGAAGAAGCGCCGCGGGGATTTTGCCCTGCCTGTCAAATACAGCAACGCTCTCTTCTCTGGCAAATAACAGGGAGTTGGTTTTTCACCTGACAACTTCAGAGTTTGAAAAACTTAAGTGAACTGGGGAACATAATCAATAAAGAAGCGGGCAGCGCAAGACCTGAACACAAACTGTCAAAAATTATACAACAGACACAGCGGCATGATCGATTGGGCAAAGCAAACTTATCTCAGCGCTGGTTCGCTTAGATTTCTTAAGGTCTAAACTTCCAATCTAAACTTCTAGCCCAAGTCCTGCCCTCCCCAGCTCCATCGCCAAATCTCCAGGAACTTCCTAACCCAGAGCTGACAATCATAGAATCATAGAGTCGGAAGGGGCCATACAAGCCCTCTAGTCCAACCCCCTGCTCAATGCAGGATTAGCCTAGAGCAGTGATGGCGAACCTTTTAGAGACCGAGAGCCCAAACTGTGACCCAAAACCCACTTATTTATCGCAAAGTGCCAACACGGCAATTTAACCTGAATACTGAGGTTTTACTTTAGGAAAAAAAACTCATACGTTAACTTAAGGTGATCCAAACAAAGTAAGGAAAGCAATCCCAAATGCTTTCATTTACTTAAAACTATTTGGCAGAGAATTTGACACTTTAATGATGGTTTGGGCCTGGGTGGGGCGATGGCATGTATATGCCCACAGAGAGGGCTCTGAGTGCCACCTCTGGCACCTGTGCCATAGGTTCGCCACCACTGGCCTAGAGCATCCCTGACAAGGGTTTGTCCAGGCACCACTTAAAAACTGCCAGTGAGGGGGAGCTCACCCCCTCCCTAGGCAGCTGATTCTACTGCTTGCACAACTCTGACTGAGAAAAGTTTTTCCTACTATCCAGCCGGTATCTTCCTGCCCTTAATTTAAACGCATTATCGCGGGTCCTGTCCTCTGCTGCCAACAGGAACAGCTCCCTGCCCTCCTCTAAGTGACAGCCCTTCGGATACATCAGGAGACCAATCATGTCCCTCCTCAACCTCCTCTTCTCCAGACTGAACATTCCCAAGTCCCTCAGCCTTTCCTCCTAAGGCTTCATCTCCAGGCCCTCAATCATCCTTGTTGCTCTCCTCTACACCTGCTCCATTCTGTCCACATCCTTTTTCAAGTGAGGTCTCCACAACTGCACACAATACTCCAGGTGCGGCCTGACCAATGCAGTGTACAGCGGGACTTTCACATCTCGCGATTTGGATGTTATGCCTCTGCTGATGCACCCCAAGATCGCATTAGCCTTTTTTGTCATCGCGTCACACTGGCTGCTCATATTTAACTTTCGGTCCATCTCTACCCCAAGATCATGTTCACTCACTATACTACCCAGAAGTGTATCCCCCATCCAGTATGTGTTTCATTTTCATTACCCAGATGTAAAACTCAGCACTTGTGCTTTTTAAACTGCATCTTGTCCACATCCGCCCGCTTTCCCAGTGTGTTCAGATTCTCGTTGAATTCTATCTCTATCTTCTGGTGTGTTCGCTGCTCCTCCCAATGTGGCGTCATCTGCAAATTTATTGAGTGGCCACCAATCCTACCCTCCACCTACACTTTGTTGTTCTCATGATGGATAGTAAAGGGAAAGGTTCCCTTGCTCGAAAGCAAGTCGAATCCGACTCTAGGGTTGTGGTGCTCATCTCCGTTTCAAGGCCGAAGAGCCAGCGCTGTTTGAAGACGTTTCCGTGGTCATGTGGCCGGCATGACTAAACACCAAGGCGCACGGAACGCTGTTACCTTCCCACCGAAGTGGTACCTATTTATCTACTTGCAATTTCTTGCTTTCGAACTGCTAGGTTGGCAGGAGCTGGAACTAGAGACGGGAGCTCACTCCATCATGCGGCACACTCAGGTCTCGAACTGCTGAACTACCAACCTTCCACAGCCTGCAGTTCAGCGTCTTAACCACTTGAGCCACCGCAGCTCCCTCATGATGGATACTGGTAAACAAATGCATACATATCTACGGGAGAGGAATGCAGAAGTTCTAGGGTCTCCTTCCTTAAACTGTATCTCCCAGTATAATCCCATGCACCAGCTTCGTCCTTCAGACAGCCTTCTCCTTAAGGTGCCTTCCCTAGGAATATCTGTACGGTTATAGCTAGATCACGGGCTTTTACCGGGGGGGGGGGGGGGG
>NW_015163163.1:31618-53127 GCF_001447785.1 Gekko japonicus
CGTGTGGGTGTGTTAGTCGATGGCGGGGTGTTTACGGGGGGGGGGGGGGAGGGCATGGCCCTTTGGAATGAATTACCAGAGCAGGACTGGGGGGTGACCTCACTTACTACATTTAAAACCCAGGACAGTTTTATTCCAGAGTATATTTGGTGGTGGGTAAACTGTTTCAGCAGATTTGGCTGCATTTGTTTTAACGCTCTCTGGGTTGTTTTTGTTTGTTTTCCTGTTGTGCCTGTCCTTCCTTCCTGAGTTCTTCTATATTTGTAATCTATGCATTTTAATCTGTGGTTTAATGAGTTTTGCCTCTCCAAGTGAAACAATGTGTTGATTTCAGACTGGGCAAGATCCACTCAGTGCTGGTGATAATAATGGAACAGTTAAAAAAGCAAAGGGGGTGGGGCTAATGTGAAGAAAGGCAGCCAGGGAGGTGGGAGGGGAGAGAGGGAGATGTGTTGAGCTGGAACATACAAAACCCTAAATGTATTTTTAAGTACTTAGCCATCTACATCCACTCATGAAATAATGGAGTCCAACCCAAGTGTTGTAATTCCTAATTAGTTTCTTTTTGAAATAATCTAAGATCCCAGATAGACACAGAAAAATCTAATCTTTAAAAAACCTTTCCAGAATAAGCCAAAAATCCCAGATAGACACAGAGAAATCTAATCTTAAAAAAACCTTTCCGGAATAAGCCAAAAATTGTTGTTGTTGTTCAGTCGCACAGTCGAGTCCGACTCTTCATGACCCCATGGACAAGATCTCGCCAGGCCCTCCTGTCTTCTGCCATCCTCTGAAGTTGGCTCAACTTCATGTTCGTTGCATCTATGACACCATCTAACCATCTCATCCTTTGCCGTCCCCGTCTTCTTTGACCTTCAATCTTTCCCAAAAATAATTTCCTTTAAATTCCCCTTATCCCAAGGCATCTCTTTCCTTTCCTGTCTTTTAACCTGCCTGTGTGTGACCAGATGACCCATACTAATCAGGTCTCAAAGTGAACAGCAGAGCAGGGCAATCTCAATGTAAATTGTGCTTGTCAGACCAACCTCTACCATACAGACAGAACACGAACGTTGCTGGTCAAAATGGAATGATGCTGCAGATGCGAAAATAAGCCAATTGGGCTTAAGGAAGACAGAGAATTTAACTAAAAGAAGACAAACACTACTCACAGAAAAGTTGCTCCAAAATGATTGGGATGCCCTTCAAACAAATCTGCCACAGGAGGGGGTGGCGGCTACAAACATGGACAGCTTCAAGAGGGAATCAGATAAGCATCTGGAGCAGAGGTCCATTGGTAGCTATTAGCCACAAGGTATAGACAGGGACTCTGGTTCAAGTGATGCTCTGTATTCTTGGTGCTGGGTGGGGAGCAACAGTGGAAGGCTTCTAGTGTCCTGGCCCCACAGCTGGACCTCCTGATGGCACCTGGTATTTTTGGCCACTGTGTGACAGAGTGTTGGACTGGATGGGCCATTGGCCTGATCCAACATTGGCTCCTCTTACATTCTTATGAGGGTTTTTTGGCATCTTCTGGGCATAGAACAGCGGTCACAGGGTGTGTGGGGTGGGGAGGTATTTGTGAATTTCCTGCATTGTGCAGGGGGTTGGACTAGATGACCCTGAAGGTCCCTTCCAACTGTATAATTCTATGATCTCCTGCCATTACAACTGATCCCCAGACTAAAGAGATCAATTCCCCAGGAGAAAATGGCTACTTTGGAGGGTGGACTCTACAGCATTATACTCCACTGAGGTCCCTCCCCTCCCCAAACCCGCCCACACCAGGCTCCACCCACAAATCCCCAGGAATTCCCTATCCCAGAGTTGGCAACTCTTCACCCCATGCATTCGGAGCCTTCTGTCTGCCATCCACAGATTGGTTCCCTCAGTCACAAAACTAAGGGCTGCCAAAGCCCTTGGCGGCCAGCAACAGCTTTCAAAGGCTAGCTGATGCGACTGTCTGTTGAGCCGCTCCTTGCAAAACCATCACGGCTTTCGGAGAGACAATCCCGAGCATAAATCAGGCTCAAATGCCCAGGGCTGGAGGGGAGAGAGGAGGACAGGAAGGATTCCCGCAGAGGAGAGCCATACAGCAGTTCTTTGGAAAAAATATATTAACTTCTCTTAAACCTTTGAGGCCTTCGGTGGGACTGCACCAAACACGGTGAAAACGGGAGCCCCTCTGAGACAGAGAACTTGACATACGTGCGGTGTCACGTCATTGAAATGCAGTCAGCGGCCGAGAAAGTGCTTGAAATATCAGTCACAGCTGGCCAGGCAGACGGCCCATGATAGGATAAAGCCCTTCATCCCCACTCTCTGATAAAAAAGGCAGAACAATGGCAGCCTTCCCCCCCCACACACACACATAATGAAATCCATACATATTGGGCGCATTAAAACCAGCAGTGCAGCTCCAGCCAGCCAAACGATATCTCCAGAAAGGCAGTGATAGCACTTAACTTTGTGTGCCACTTCTTTGCAGTCACTGGACAAAACTGCTGTCGGAAAGTGAGCTTCCCAAAACTTCCCTGGCAAAGCGAAAAATGTGCCCGGGAGGGGCAGAATTCTGCATTACAAGGTGCTCCGTTTTCATCTGCAAAATGCTCAGATTCAGCCTGGAAGATGAGCTTTGGGGGGTGGAAACAAGAGAAAGGAGGGACGGGTTTATTACATACTATAGGACAGTGAACTCGTATGGGTGAGTGGAAGTTGAAGGTGTTTCGGTAGGGTTGCCACCGGCACCCTTTCTCCCCACCGCCGTTTGGAGCAGCAGCAGGAGGCATGACATCCCTTCCAAGGAAAACTCAGGAGCGATGTCGCTTTGCTTTAGGCACCATCCGGAACTCTATGGTAAAACCACAGTTTTCAGTGATTTGCAGAGAGGTGTGATATCACTTCCTGTTTTACCCGGAAGTGACATGACGCTGATGCACCAATGGTGATTTTTTTTTTTAGCTTATTCTTCTCCTGCCAACCAACTGAGCAACAGTGGGGGTTGCCGGTGAGAGGTCTCTCATCATAGTGAGACACCCAGCAACCCTACAACACTAGCCTGCGACAGATGATCCTGGAGTCATTCTTATTGTGAACACAAGAAATACTTTGTTGGATCCGCTCAAAGCCCACCTAATCCAGTGTTCTTTGTAAGAGCCTCAGCAGTCAGGTCACCCACCAAAAACTGATCCATTAATAGATCCCACACCCAGGGTCCCCAACATAGTCCTATGGGTGCCATAGTGCCCACCAAAACCCTTCCTGGCAGTCGCCAAGTGTTTTTAGAAAGTAGAGGGGCAGGCATAGTGATGGTACCACTTTACTCTGCTGTGGTTAGACCTCGCCTGGAATACTGTGTTCAGTTTTGGGCACCACAATTTAAGGAGCATACAGACAAGCTGGAACATGTCCAGAGGAGGACAATGAAGATGGTGAGGGGTCTGGAGACCAAGTCCTGTGAAGAAAGGTTGAAGGAGCTGGGTATGTTTAGCCTGGAGAGGAGACAACTGAGAGGTGATATGATAGCCGTCTTCAAGTACTTGAATGGCTGTCATGTAGAGGATGGTACGGAGTTGTTTTCTGTTGCCCCAGAAGGTTGGATCAGAACCAACGGGTTGAAATTAAATCAGAAGATTTTGTGGCTAAACATTAGGAAGAACTTCCTGACAGTTAGAGCGGGCTTCCTCAGGAAGTGGTGGGCTATCCTTCTTTGGAGGTATTCAAACAGAGGCTAGATGGCCATCTGACAGCAATGCTGATTCTGTGAACTTGGGAAGATCATGAGCGGGAGGGCAGGAAGGGTTGCCTCAGTGTTTAGTTCTTGTGGCCCTTTCTTACACACCCAGGGAAAGGCTGATTGCCACTTTGGGGTCAGGAAGCAATTTTTCTCCAGGCCAGTTTGGCCAGGGATCCTGGTGGGTTTTTTGGTCATCTTCTGGGTATGGAATAGCGGTCACTGCAGGTGTGGAGGGAGAGGTATTTGTGAATTTCCTGCATTGTGCAGGAGGTTGGACTAGGTGACCCTGGAGGTCCCTTCCAACTCTATGATTCTAAGATTCTAGGTGGGGCTTTTGGCCAGCAAGGCTTCCAATTGGCCACTGGAGATTTGGTTGGCTGTGCATGTTGATGGCACCCCACTCCAAACCTCCTGACCATCTGCGCCAGAGGGGAAAGAATCGACCCCTGCGGAACTCCACAGGGCCAGGCCTGCGGTGATAACCTCTCTTCACCATGATTACCCTCTGGGACCAACCCTGGAGGAATGATGAGAGCCAGCTCAAGGCCGTACCCCTCACCCCCAGGGAGGCTAGGCGGTTGACCAGGACCAAATGGCCTACTGCGTCAAAGGCAGCTGACCAATCCAACAGGATCAGGAGCACCATCCTGCTTCCATCAAGGTGTAACCAGAGATTGTCACCCAGAGCGACCAGAACTGTCTCAGTCCCAAACCCTGGCCAGAAGCCAGGTTGGACACGATCTAGGGCAGATGTCTCACCCAGGAATCTTCATCCACTTAACCAGGTAAGACAGCGTTTGGACTGTATGGTCAAATTTAGCAAAAATAATCTGATACCCCTGCTGTTTTTAGGGTGGCCCCAAATAACAAGTAGCAAGAACAAGCATTAAGGGCGTTACGTTCTTAAAGGCAACATTCACTTATGGCATTTACTGCTATGAAATGTGGCTTAGGCTTAATCTAGACAGTACAGGCATCATGGGAATGTTTCTTTTGCCACATCACAGATTTGTTCATTTAAAATGAATATCAGTGCATTTGCCACCTTGGGAATCTACATCAATAATTCCATGATGGTTTCCCCACAATTGTTTTAGCCTGTGGCAATTAAAACATTTGCACTGTACTCCTGGGGAAGGATGCATTTGCGACCAGTTGGTCATAGACATCTAATTCCAATCCATCCAAAAGAACGATGACCATCTAGCTCTCTGTTTCTATGGTTCCTTTTTCATAGCATTTCTACAACTTTCTTAGGAAGCCTGCAATGACTTATGAGATCCACCGCGCCAGGGGAAGTATTTCTTTAAATAAAAACCTAGTGATGGTGAACCTTTTAGAGACCGAGTGCCCAAACTGCGACCCAGGACCCACTTATTTATCGCAAAGTGTCAACACGGCAATTAAACCTGAATACTGAGGTTTTACTTTAGAAAAAACAACTCATACATTAACTTAGGATGATCCAGACAAAGTAAGGAAAGCAATCCCAAATGCTTTCATTTACTTAAAATTATTTGGCAGAGAATTCGACACTTTAATGACGGTCTGGGCCTGGCTGGGGCGATGGCATGCGTGCCCACAGAGAGGGCTCTGAGTGCCACCTCTGGCACCCGTGCCATAGGTTTGCCATCACTGACCTAGACCATGCAGTGAAGGTTGACGCTTGCAATGACTGTCATACGTGGCAAATGCTCACGGCGGACATTGCATCACAACCAGGAACATGGGTCAAAGATGGCTTTCAATGGAATTAGACCAACTTGTGGAGGATAGGTCTAAAAAACCACTATTAGTCAAGATTGCAAAGCCGAACCTCCATGTTCAGGAGTAGCATACCTTTGTATATGAGTTTCTAGAAAGCAACAGTAGGGGAGATAATGGTGCTTTCAGGACCTGCTTGAGGACTTCCCAGAAACATCTGGCTATTTACTAACAGAAACGGGATACTGGGCTAGATGGACTTTGTGGTTTGATCCGGCAGAGCTGTCTTTGCTCCCTTCCCCCACACCCAACTTCTGCATTAAGACGAACTTTTACGTCCTTATTTTTAATCCAACTTTCCTACATACAAGTTGAATAAACGGATTCTCTTGTTCCTTGGGACGGGGGAGGGGAGCTCAGTACCGGAATCTTGCACAGTCATTAATCTTTAAGAACAAAGGCTTCGTTACTGAATGAAACCGATTAGCAAGGTCGGCAGCAAACAGGCTTTTATGAGCTGCCCTGGCATCTTCCGGGACTGTTTTAAAAGCCACCTCCCTTCTCCACCCCCCTTTTCCCGCCCAGTTCATCCATGGCTGTCAAGATCTTAACTAGCTTGCAATTTTACAGTCAACCAAATTGAAATAAACGGCAGCAAAAGGACTGTAATAGTCTCGGTATTTGCCTTCTGTACACAGGTTCCGAAACACCATCTGCTAGAAGCGAACAAATTCACAAGCCTTGCCACGAGCAAACCTGTACTCTGTCCAAATCTAAATGGGGGGGGAGGGTTATTCCATTTTAATTCCTCGAAACAGGAAGCTGGACTTTGCTTTCTGATGCTTGACTGCCATGCACAGAGCTCAGTGTGAGGGGAAGCCCTTGATTCAGCCGGTGATATTTCCCTTGCTGAAATAAATGGATGTTTTGTGGCCTCTCAAAAAATGAACACGTTTTTTATTCCAGCACAAGCTTTCGCAGACTGAAGCCTGTTTTGGTCCCTCACTAGGAAACCATTAATATCAGAACAAAGTTTGAGTCCAGAGGCGCCTTTAAGACCCAAAAAGTTTAATTCTGGGTACGAGCAAGCACACTTTGTGCCTGCACACAAAAGCTTATACCCAGAATTCAACTTCGTTGGTCAAAAAGGTGCCACTGGACTCAAACTTTGTTCTGTTGCTTCAGAGCGACACAGCTACCCGCCTGAATTTATATAGGAAGTTATTAATATTAAAAAAGTTATAAACAGCAGGGTTAAGGGACCGTGAAATGTAATCCTGTAAAGCTCAAATGTGATCAAGGAAAGTACAGAGATTGGTCGCAACGGCTAGTTCTTCTGCCGCAGACCGACGCAGCTCCCCTCTGAAACTACGTTCAAAATAGCTGCAATGTTCCATCTCTTCGGTTTTGCTAAGCCGTTTGCCACCTACAATGGCTGAGAAGTCCCAGGTTCTACTCTTCACCATTACAAGTCTACTAGGACTGTAAACTGTCCATAATTATGGGTTCTAGTTACTAGTAGCACCCATAAGAACATAACAGAAGCCAATGTTGGATCAGGCCAATGGCCCATCCAGTTCAACACTCTGTGTCACACAGTGGCCAAAAATACCATGTGCTATCAGGAGATTCAGGTGCCATCAGGAGGTCCAGCGGTGGGGCCAGGGCACTAGAGGCCCTCCCACTGTTGCCCCCCCAACCACCAAGAATACAGAGCATCACTTGCCCCAGACCGAGAGTTCCTATCTATACCTTGTGGCTAATAGCCACTGATGGACCTCTGCTCGATATGCTTATCCAATCCCCTCTTGAAGCCGTCCATGCTTGTAGCTGCCGCCACCTCCTGTGGCAGTGAACTCCATATGTGAATCACTCTTTGGGTGAAGAAGGACTTCCTTTTATCTGTTGTAACCCGACTGCTCAGCAATTTCATAAATTTAACTTGGGCGACCACAAGAGCCAGTGTAGCGGTTAAGAGCATCAGACTAGTATCTGGAGGATCCAGGTTCGAATCTCTGTTTTGTGCCATGGAAGCCTCTGAATCACCTTCGGCCAGTCACACTCTCTCAGCCTAACCTACCCCACAGGGTTGCTGTGAGGATAAAATGGAAGAGAATGGTGCAAGCTGCCTTCAGGATATAACTGAATTAAATAATAATAAATACATGATAATGTCTGCCCTTTCCCCAGATGTCGAACATGAAGTTAGAGCAGTGATGGTGAACCTTTTGGAGACCGAGTGTCCAAACTGCAACCCAAAACCCACTTATTTATCGCAAAGTGCTAACACGGCAATTTAACCTGAATACTGAGGTTTTACTTTAGAAAAAACAACTCATACATTAACTTAAGATGATCCAAACAAAGTAAGGAAAGCAATCCCAAATGCTCTCATTTACTTAAAATTATTTGGCAGAGAATTTGACACTTTAATGATGGTCTGGGCCTGGCTGGGGCGATGGCACGTGTGCCCACAGAGAGGGCTCTGAGTGCCACCTCTGGCACCCGTGCCACAGGTTCGTCACCACTGAGTTAGAGGTTTCCCCATCCTTCCCCAAAGTGGGTGGGATACCCCTACCTACTGACCTGGCCCAAAAAAAAATCGCCGTGTCCATTTAACAGAGGCTTCATGTGCGGAAATGGGCAGTTAAGGCATTTGGAGGTAAATGCTATCACCTGTTATATAACATGCAAGTAAGATTCCAAAGGGACATGGAAAAAGGTACTTGGATGGGAGAGCAGGAAGAAAGTCCAGGGTTGCTACGCAGAGGCAGGCAATGGCAAACCACCTCTGAAGATCTCTTGACTTGGAAACCTTACAGGGTTGCCATCAGTCAACTGCGACTTGACAGCACTTTCACCCACCAAAAGGACGGGAATTTTTTTTCTCCAGGACAGTTGGGAAAGGCAACAACAACCTCCACTACCCAACAAACACCACAGAAAAGTAGTGCTGTGTCTCGATTCATCCTGGGTTGTATCCTACCATTCTATTCAGCTAACAGTTGTGCATCCTTCCAGCACAGAAAATCTCATAGAATCACAGAATCACAGAGTTGGAAGGGGCCCGGCAGACCATCTAGTCCAACCCCCTGCCCAATACAGGATCAGCCTACAGCAGGGGTGTCAAACATGCGGTCCGTGGGCCATTTTATGTTTTCCCTTCGGTCTTCGGCTCAAAGCAATCGACCATGAGATTTCTGTAATGAATGTCAATGAATCAAAAGTAGATTTGCAACTTACAGATACACACCTGAACAGCACCTGAACAGCATACTCAAGATTGCTGCAGCACAGACATTGTCTCCAGATTTTTATGCAATAATTCCAAGAGGTGTCAGTTGTCAGAGACTTTTAAATAAACAAAAAATTGCAAGAGTGCTAATGCTTTAAAAAGGTAAAGGTTCCCTTGCTCGAAAGCTAGTCGAATCCGACTCTAGGGTTGCGGTGCTCATCTCCGTTTCAAAGCCGAAGAGCCAGTGCTGTCCGAAGACGTTTCCGTGGTCATGTGGCCGGCATGACTAAACACCAAAGTGCGCGGAACGCTGTTACCTTCCCACTGAAGTTTATTTATTTATCTACTTGCAATTTCTTGCTTTCGAACTGCTAGGTTGGCAGGAGCTGGAACTAGAGACGGGAGCTCACTCCGTCATGCGGCACACTCGGGTCTCGAACTGCTGAACTACCGACCTTCCACAGCCTGCAGTTCAGCGTCTTAACCACTTGAGCCACCGCAGCTAATGCTTTAAGCACGTTTTATTTTAAGTTTTAAAAAAATCTTCAATTGTGTTTGTCTGTGTCCTTTATCAAGTTTATATCTTGGCATTACATTTTATGACACACGTGGCCCAGCCCAACAAGGTCTCATTTATGTCAGATCCGACCCTCATAACAAATGAGTCCGATACCCCTGGCCTAGAGCATCCCTGACAAGCGTTTGTCCAGCTGCTGCTTAAAGACTGCCAGTGAGGGGGAGCTCACCACCTCCCTAATTAGCTGATCCCACTGGATGGAACGCCTTTACATCTCCTATACCAGATTTTACAGGAAGGCTTCGGTTATACTCCTCAGTTGGGGGAATGACTAATATTACCTCAGGATATGGTGGATCTTCCAACATTTTTCCTGCCTGAGGAATTCTCGACAGCCAAATTTCTACCCATATAATTTAGCAGGAGTTCAACCCACACAAGCCGTAATTTTCAACCCACAAAGTTCTTCTGATGACTACACAATGTTGCGCTCGTTGTGGCAGCCTATACTCTCAGGGGAACGTCAAATAAATGAAATTTAACCTGAATGAGGAAACACAGTCTGTCTGCCGCCCCCGCCGCCCCCAAACAACTGAGGAAAATTCAAATATATTGGGAAAACTGAACAAAGGGGCTGAGAAGCAGAAAACCTTCCACTTTATCCCATGACCTGTGGGTAACCTTGACTTTCTGTCTCTGTTGCCCTGTGGCCCCTGACTAAAGGAGAGTTACTTGGGCATTGGCAAGTCGCAGCAAGCTCCCTGAACAATAATTTATTCATTCCTCACAGAGAAAAACCTCCTCCTTTGACAGAAAAGAGCATATTAAAAGTTATTCTTTTAAAAAAATTGCTATCTCACCAGCTATACCACAAAGCTACCCTTAGGGTGCCTCTGGTTCAGTATCAACCCCATTTATCGAGGTATACTTCTTGGTTGCTTCATACCTCCCCAAGCTTATCAAGTTGCCATGCAGCCCAAGCTTATCAATATGACCTGCTTCTTTTTTCCCAATAGATTCATGGAAATCTTTAGTACAAAGCGAAAGATTTATACAATCTGAATAGATACAGTGTTCCAGTAGACAAAAAATCTGGATCTAGGAATTTTAAGTTCAAATTTTATCAAAATAGTGGGCCTCGATCCGTCAAGTGACGGAGAGATGGTGCTGAATTTCACAGGAAAGCCAGAAGTTGCAGTGAAATAACTTCTGTGGAAGGAGACAGGACCAGCTGCTGAGTCCTCATCTAAGCTAAAAGCTACAAATCTAAGCTAAAATTCCACCAGCTCCAGGATGGTCTACCAATGGGTGACATTCCTTTAATCTAGCCAAGCTGGTCACGACTGAAATTTCCCCCCCAGCCAACTTTTGTTCGATATTGTGCTCCCCAATTTTGTGTCTAGTTCTCCAAAAGATATCCTCAGTCTCAAGTATAGCTTCAGTTGCAGCAAAAGGCTGGTCCACAATCTGTCCTGTTCTGAAGAACAACATGTACATCTAAGAGGCATCTAAAGAACAAAAGATCGCCTTCCTGAATCAGCCCAATGGTCTACCTAGCCCAAGACTAAAATTCTGACAGCTGATCACCCCAGAAGCTCACAAGCAAGGTATGACAATCATGACTAGCTCCTGTGTGTCCCCCACCAGCTGGTAATCAGAGGCACACTGCTTCTGGACATAGAAGTTCAGCTAATAGCTGCTGGGAAACCAAGATTCCAGTCTTGTGGTATCTGTAGATCAAGAACTTACAAAGGGTACAGAACAACAAAAGGGTGTTAAACACTGAAAAGACAGAGACTGATTTCCCACAAGCCGCTGCTCCACCTTCGCGCTTCCCTTTCCCTCGATTGTATGTGTCAATTTCCCACTATTTGCGGCACGGCTGCATTTTGCCCCGCGTCTGCTCGATTCTCAAAAAACAGGATCGAGTAGACAGGGGGGAAATCAGGCAAAGCTGCGGGGCAAAATGCGGCTGTGCGGCAAATAGTGGGAAATTGACACATACAATTGGGGGAAAGGGAAGAGCATGGACGGAGCAGCGGTTTGTGGGAAATCGGTCTGAGGTAATGCTGGTCGGGAAGGAGGAGGCCTCTCTTGAAGGACATTGTTCTCCCCCCACTTTTGATGGAGTTCAACTGACCCCTCCCGATTCCCTTAAAAGCCTTGGGGGTCACACTGGATCCAGCCTTATTGGAGAAGCAAGTTAGTGGCAGCTGCAAAAAATGGCTTTCTACCAACTCAGCCTAGCCAGTGGGAAGTCCCCTTACCTTGATACAGCTGACTTGGCCTATGTAATTTCTGTACCTCTTAATCATAGAATCGTAGAGTTGGAAGGGGCCATACAGGCCCCCAAGTCCAACCCCCTGCTCAATGCAGGATCAGCCTAGAGCATCCCTGACAAGAGTTTGTCCAGCCGCTGCTTGAAGACTACAAGGGAAGGGGAGTTTATCACCTCCCGAGGCAGCTGATTCCACTCTTGTAGAACTCTGACAGTAAAAAAGTTTTCCCTAAGATCCAGCCAGTACCTTCCCACCCTTAATTTAAATCCATGATTGCGAGTCCTCTCCTCTGCTGCCAACAGGAACAACTCCCTGCCCTCCTCGAAGCCCTCCTCGAAGCCCTTCAAACACATCAAGAGAGCAATCCTGTCCCCCCTCAGCCTCCTCTTCTCCAGACTGAACATTCCCAAGTCCCTCAGCCTTTCCTCACAGGGCTTGGTCTCCAGGCCCTCGATCATCCTCATCACTCTCCCCTGCACCCGCTCCATTCTGTCCACATCCTTTTTGAAGTGAGGCCTCCAGAACTGCACACAATACTCCAGGTGCGGCCTGACCAATGCAGTGTACAGCAAGACTATGACATCTTGTGATTTGGATGATAATGTGTCATGTTAATACTGATGCTATGCTTCAGTTCTTTCTGGTGGTAGACTTCTAATATCCTAATGCACTGATTACTGGATATTCCATTTTGTTGATTGTACTGACTCACTCAGTATAATCTGCCTTGAGTCCCTGTGAGAAAGGCGGACTGTAAATAATATAAATCAATAATAACAAATAATTATTTCCCCCTATTCAGTAAAGCACCCAAGAGAAGAATAAAAGATCCCAGAATATGGATGTGTGAATCAAGGACATCACTCTCCCATTAAAGGGGGTGTTCCACATGCAAATACAACACGATACTCCCAAATGGGCAGAGCCGCCGCCCCCGCCCCCGCCCCGGAGGTCCCGAGTAGGTCAAGCCTATTATGGGGGGACTCTGAGGTTGTATGAAAATTTGGTATTTCGAAGTATGTACTACTCATAGTTAAGAGTGATGTAAAAGGGAGGATGTTTGCTACAGGACACCAGGGATGCATTGTCCTACTGCATTCCCTACATTGCCTCAACTGTTTATAAGCCATAGGAGAGACTAACTGGAAAGGGAACAGATGTTTGCTATCTTGAAAGAAGAAGCTGCAGTGGTTACTTACGAATTACATTTCATGTCTATACAATTGCTAATGTTTAACGAGTCTTGGTTTTGTTTATCTGAAGCTTGGAACAGATGGAAGCTCACACAGTAATAGAGAAAGGATTTTAAAAGAATAAGAAAAAACACAATAAAAATTGTGTGTGTGTGTTTTTTAAAGGATGCTGATATTGCATCATTAATATATTTTAAATGAAAAGTAGCATTTCTAACCCAGAAGAGGCTCTGTAGACAGTAACCATTATGAATCGAACTTGTAAAGCAATGCTTAACTTCTAAAATCACAAAAGCAAAAGAAGATTGCAAATTGTTAAAATTAATGCTGTCCATTTGCCTGCCTCTTTAGAATCTGTTGTACTAGAATTGGGGATTGTAGATTTGGAGGTCAAAAGTGTAAAGATGCAAACAGCAATACTGATTGCAATTGCCAGAATTTCAATTGCCCAATTTTGGAAAGCGAAAGAAGCTCCATCATTATATTGTTGGCAAAACAAACTTTGGGAATATTTTGTGCTTAGCCGGATTTCAGAAAAAAACAGTGGAAAGAATACAGCAAATAAACAAAAGCTTTTTCAAGCAATTTGGTTTCCTATAGTAGACTATTTAGCAAATAGTAACATTGTACCAAAAAAATCCTTATTATACAAACCTATTGTACTTTTAAGAAAATTTATGATATATGAGCACTCCTTTGTCAAGGTGTTTTTCTATGTGATATGAATCTTGATTTTGTTACAGCATTCCTTCTAGGCATTTATGTATGGTTATAGTTACTGATATATGGTTAATAACTGTTGTATGGTTTGTTTGGGTGTTTATAAAAAAAATAAAAAAATATAAATTGGAAAAAAAACAAAAGCAAAAGAAGGGTGCAAGGCCTTTTCTGCACCAGTATTTTGCCTCAGTTTCTGAGCGCATCCTATTCTTCTGTTCTGCATTTCCTCCCGCTTTCAATTCTGGTTTGTGTCGGGACTTTGTCTTGTTTCTGCATTTGTTTTACAGGAATCTGCATTCAGACTGCTTCCAGCACACTGTTGCCCCGCAGTTACCAAAACTCCTTTTGCTGAGATTCTTCATTCTCATCTGCTTTTCAATTGCTAATCCTTTCTAAAGTAGAGTTGTTTCTGTGGGTATTAAGTGCTGCCCACTGCCCACCCCTGTTTTCGCTTCTTTCTCTTTAGGTTGACGCTCCCTCCCCGTTCTGTTTTCTTTCCCCTCCTTCTCCAAAGACAAAAGAGGGCATGTCCTCCCGCTCAGGCAAACCTTAAAAAAGCCAGAGAGAGCATAAGAAGGAATCAGTAAATATAAAGGACTAGGGGATTCCCTGCTCTCAAATGTGTCCGTCTTGCATGTGTGGGCCTGGATCTCCCCCTCCCTTCCCTTTCTTTTTGCAGAATCAGGGAGGGAGGGAGGGATTCAGTCTGCAATTAAAAGTTTTGACAGATGTTTGCCTTTCTCTTCATATTAGACAAAGCAGCCAGTTAGCTCAAAAAATACAGGTTTTGCTTGTAGATGCAGAATGCATACAGAATACACATATAAATAAACTACATGGGGGGGAAAACAGTGCCGAGGGAATATGTGCGACTGCAAAGTCAACCCTTAAGGCTTGACTCCTCGGATTCTCCGGAGCAAGCTGTCGGTGCAGAAAGGGCCTAACAAAAGAAAAGAAAGATTTGCAGTGCAGATGGCCAGCAGAGTCAAGTAGTTATGGGACATGGGGAAACCTGGGTTCAAATCCCTATGCAGCTGTCACGTGCGCCCTCGGGAGTTCCATCCATGGGGCCTGTCCCCACTTCCAGAATTTCACCTCGGGACACACACACCCTGAGACGGCTTGCCCCTCGCCAGGGGAGAGGGCGTTGCGGGGGCCTGCCCCATCACGTGGGCAGGGCCGGACGTGCCGGGGCCTTGCCACTCAGCATCTCTGCCTTCGGCTGCCTCCCCCCCCCCCTCATCTGGCCTGGGTGTGGGGAGGAGAGACTGTCCCATGTCGGGACAGCAGCTAGGAAGTAGCCTGCAGACATACCATGGTTTGTTGGTATGGGAATCAGCTTTGGAAATCCCCTCTCCTTGCACAGGACTCAAAACCTTTGTACTTCCAACAAACCAGAGTTTGCTTCTTTTGTACAAATAATGTGAAGTGGCCTGTTTGAGTTTTAGTGGTTCTGGTGCCCTGGGCAAAAGTCCAGGATGGGTCTCCAGCAGCGCTCCCTCTAAGCTGTGCATATGAGCAGCCACTCATTAACACAGGAAGCCCCGCTCAGCAGCAAGCTGGAGCCGCGAAGGGTTTTGCACGGCCCGTTGCCCATTTTAAGATGACAGCAGTTATATTCTGCTCAAGATGTGACTTGCTCCTCTCACTAGGGGGAAAAAACGGAGGTAACATTGGTCTCCAAAATCACTGCCAATCTCCACCGGCCCTCCCTGCTGGGGCTAAGCAAAGGCAGCCCTCGCCCCATGTGAGGCAGGCACGAGTTGTCCCCAGAAGTTGGCTGCCTGAGCCTGTGATAGATTGGGCATAAGCAGTCGCTGTTGAGTCAGTTGCCCAGTTCCCAGATGGGGCAGGCATGAGTGGTTGTTGCTATGAGCTGGTGGCTAAGCCACAGACAGGATGAATGCAAGTGGCAGCAACCTGCTCCTTTTTCTTTGTTTTCCCCCTCTGTCACGGTAGTGGAGTCGTGCGGGGTGTCTCGCCATAGTTTTCACCACCCTTTCCTTGCCTCAGCCACCACCCCCATAGACACCTTCTTCCTCATGACATTGACAGTTTATACAAAAAAAGGTAATTGACATTTCGCTGTGGTGTTAGTATTTTAATTCAGTTTTAGTCTGCAGCAGTATGTTAATTACACTTGGTAATTGACATATTGCTACAGTTTACCCTACAGGGTGTCAGTATGGGGAGGCCAGGAGGTGAATTGTTGTTGGGAAACATCTTGCTAGCTGCAGTCTATCTCGGCTCTGGGCTTTCTGTCTCCTCTGGCAGCAATTCTTCCCATAAGAGCACGGCTCTGTTCACAATTTACAGTGAACACATGCACAATCTATGCCCGATGTACACTTTTGATTTTTCTCCATGTGCACACTTAATCATAGAACCACAGAATGTTAGAGTTGGAAGGGACCTTACAGGTCATCTAGTCCAACCCCCTGCCCTCTGCAGGAGCATAGCCGAAAGATAGCCCTACGACATACCCGAAAGATGGTCGTCCAGCCTCCACTTGAAAATGTCCAGCGAAGGAGCATCCACCACCTCCCGAGGCAGTCTGTTCCACTGCTCAACCACTCTGACAGTTGGGAAGTTTCTCCTGATATTTAGCCGGTATCGATTCCCTTGTAATTTCCACCCATTAGATCTAGTCTTGCAATCCGGAGCAAGGGAGAATAGATCTGCTCCATCTTCTACATGACAGTTAGTTCTCATGTTATATCCAACACGTGTACTGCCCAACATGTGATTCAAACCCCACTTTTATCCAGGTACTGGTCCCCAGTTTCATTAGTCAATTCAAAGTGTGTTGGCTTTTTCTCACAAACAGATGTACGCATGTACAGGCGGGATGATCATGCATTCATGGTAACTTCTGAATAGGGCTCATGTCAAACCAGGTTTGGGAAGGATCACATCAAAGTGTGGGGAGGAGAACATGGGGGCAAAATTGTGTGGACACTCCATTTAGCTATGAAACAGAGGCTAGATGGCCATCTGACGGCACTGCTGAGTCTGTGAACTTAGACAGATCATAAGAAGGGAGGGCAGGAAGGGTTGCCTCAGTGCTTAGTTCTCGTGGTGTTTTCTTACACACCCAGGGAAATGCTGATCGCCACTTTGGGGTCAGGAAGCCATTTTTCTCCAGGCCGGTTTGGCCAAGGATCCGTGAGGGTTTTTTGGCATCTTCTGGGCATGGAATAGGGGTCACTGGGGATGTGGGGGGGTATTTGTGAATTTCCTGCATTGTGCAGGGGGTTGGACTAGATGACCCTGGAGATCCCTTTCAATTCTATGATTCTGTGAAACTGGGGTGAACCCAACATGTGGAAGCAGTCCAGCCAGAAACTGTGGTTTGAAACCCTGATTAGTAGGCACAAGAACAAGCCACAGTTGTTTGGTTTCATCCAACAGACTTCACTTCCTGATTTCACTTCCTGAGTCATGTGGAAGGGGAGGAACCCACAAGTTCAAGGACTTCCAAGACTTGTTCTCCTAGCAGTTTCTCGCCATGAAACTGAGCACCTGACGTCCTGGGATTCGTCCTCTTGCCGTTTTTCCCAACAAATCACGGTTTGTCACTGGATCTGAATCGGTCTAACCCCACACACTGACTGTGAGGATCAAATGGGAGGTGAGAACAATGAACTCAACATTGAAATTCCTTGGAGGAAGGGCAGAATAAAAATACAGTTTTTTTAAAAAACAAACACAGAAATGGAGATATTATTTCACAGTTCTACCGCGGTCCCACTCCTTAATGTCAAAAGGAAGTAGAATAAACAGCTAATCTATTCATTGATTGCAGGAGAGGGAAGCAAAGCGGGAGCTCTGGGGAAAACAGAAGAGACCAGCTTGCGAGCGGTTAAATGAAATACTCTGCGCGTTATTTGCAAAAAAAAAAAAGCAAGGAGACCCTCCAGCTGTAATGCTGCCTCTTCTCCCGCCCTCCACTTGCGCACACTTCCTTGTTAATATTTGATTTAGGGATTACATCTGTCCTGCCATTATCTGCATTATCAGCACATTCTGCCATGCAGAAAAGCTCTCAGGGCAAAACCTCTCTCTATCTCTTTCTCTCTCACACACAATTCTCCTTGAAATCTGCTTGCCAGCCCCCTGGTTTCTCCCTACCTGCTTCTGGAAGAAAACAAAAGGGGGGGGGGGAGTTCAAGGCTTTCTTGACACAAAACTGATATTTTCAAGACAAAACTCTTCTCAGGCACTGACTTCTTCAAATCGGCAGGGATACCTGGATGCCCAAAAACAGAAACGTGCTTCTATTTCAACCCCCATCTAGCAGAGTTATGCAGGAAAACACAGAGCTCAGTAAGGAGATACAGTGTAAAGTACTGTGTTCCGCCACATGAAGGACTCGGACAACGACATACGTAGACACACGTTTATTGTACTTCACACTGGAACTGGCAAAACGGCCCTGCAAGGCCAACTATATACACACCCACCCAGCACACCCACAGTCCCACTGGAGGGCTTGAATTTCCCGCCAAAGTTGCTATTGGTGAATGCTACTGGTGAATGCTATTGGTGAACTAGGATCCTAGGTTCCTATTGTTAAGAGGAGTTAAGCTCCGACTCTAGCCGTGGACCCCTGGTGGCGGTCCACATACATAACATACAGAACTCAGTGGCTGATTTCGCACTAGAGCTGCCACAATGTTGTGCCGCCGTTTGCCCCAATACTATTGGTCAATTTCACACCCGAAGCCGCGGGGCTGCATTTGACCGTGGCTTCGCCCGATTTCCTCCGCAGTTTCGTGATCCTCAAAAAACAGGATAACGAAACCGCGGGGGAAATCGGGCGAAGCCGCGAGTCAAAATGCAACCCCGCAGCTTCGGGTGTGAAATTGACCAATAGTATCGGGGCAAACGGCAGCACAACATCGAGGCAGCTCTAGTGCAAAATCAACCAGTGTCCCAAAACAAGCAGCTTTTTCTCCCTCAAAAGCAAGCTACTAGACCTTACAGTGGCCAGCATGAGCTCAAATCACACTTGAAAGACAGTGTTTTGGGGGTAGCTCAGTTGTGGAACTCCCTTCATCTTTATTCATCCAACACCTCCTCTCTCAAATTTCAGGAGATAAAGAAAAACATTTTAATTCTCCCAATCCTTCGGCAATTTCAGTTGGGGGGGGGGCTTTTAAAAACTAGCCAGGCCTACCCCTTTCTTTACTCATTCCACAAATATCGCTTCAACATTCTGGAGATATAGATATATCTATATAAATCTTTTATTACTGCTGCCAGGTGTTTTACGGCCGGTTATTTTTAAACTGTTGTTCTTTTGTGGATGGTTTGTAAAATTCTGAGCGTTTTATGTTTTGTTAACTGCCTCCGCACCTTTCTCTGTGCATTTGTTTGGCTGCACGGAGGTACAGAAATGACTGCACTAATCAAGAAACAAAACATTATGGACTGCCTTTCCCCACGCACCGGGCCTCAGGCAGTTTACCAAGTTAGGCACGCAGGTATACAGAATGACGAGAACCATAAAAACACAAGTCATCACTGGCAGCAACAAAACGGCCGCCTACATCTGGGTCCACAATCTGCAAAACGGCAATAAAATCGGCAGAAAATTTTCTCAAAAAGTCCCTCTTCGAAGAAGACGAGATTGGATTTATACCCCACCCTTCACTACCCAAGAGAGTCTCAGAGCGGTTTATAAACTCCTTTCCCTTCGCCTCCCCACAACAGACACCCTGGGAGGTAGGTGGGGCTGAGAGAGCTCTGACAGAAACTGCTCTTTTTCAAGAACAGCTCGTCAGAATTATGGTTTACCGAAGGTCATCAAGCAGCTGCGAGTGGAGGAGTGAGGAATCAAACCTGGTTCTCCCAGATTAGAGTCCGCGCACTTAACCACTACACCAAACTGGCTCTCCTGAAAGCAGACAGGAAAGGGACAGCCATTACCTCCGCGAGAGGCCCGTTCGTGAGTGTTGGGGCAGCCACAGAAAACCCCTAAAATGGACCATCATGGGCCACACCACTCTATGGGAGAGCACAATAGCCATCCACCCGCAACATTCTCTGTGTGTGTCTGTTAAGTGCCACCAAGTCCCTTCTGACATATCGCGACCCTATGAATGAATGACCTCCAAAATGTCCTATCGTTAATAGCCTTGCTCAGGTCTTGCAAATTAAGGACCGTGGCTTCCTCGTTTGAGTCAATCCATCTCACGTTGGGTCTTCTTTTCCTGCTGCCTTCCACTGTCCCTAGCATTACTGTCTCTTCCAGTGAGTCCTGCCTTCTCGTAATGTGATTAAAGTACGATAGCCTCAGTTTAGTCATTTTAGCTTCTAAGTAGATGTCAGGCTTGATTTGTTCTAGAACCCACATATTTGTCTTTTTGGCAGTCCACGGTCTCTGTAAAACTTTCCTCCAACACCACATTTCAAATGAATTGACATTATATATCACCACACATTTGGTGTAGTGGTTAAGTGTGTGGACTCTAATCTGAGAGAACCGGGTTCGATTCCCTACTCCTCCACTTGCAGCTGCTGTATGACCTTGGGCAAGCCACAGTTCTGTCAGAGGTGTTCTTGAAAAGAGCAGTGTGTGTCAGAGCTCTCTCAGCCCCACCTACCTCACAGGGTGTCTGTTGTGGGGAGGGGGAGGGAAAGGAGTTTGTAAGCCACTCTGAGACTCCGAGTAAAGGGTGGGGTATAAATCCCATCTCCTCCTCCTCCTCCTCCTCCTCTTCTTCTTCTTCACTGAGGGGTGCCTTCTTTTGTAGTCATTTTTATGGTCTGCTTCTAGCCTGAGGCCTGTTTTATTAAAGCATTTTAGGACGTTCAATGTTTGTTTTGCACTGTCATTAATTTAGGTTTTGTTGCATTGTTTTAGTTGTGAGGTGCTTTGAGCAGACCTCTGGAAAGGGGCATAATCATTTACTAAATAAATAAAGAATCGATATATGATACCTGTCACACTGAGGGCTCCACCATAGCTCACACAACTGAGGTGGTCCTCGGCAGCCCAATTTGGGGAGAGGTTCTGGCTCCAGTTGTCGGGCAAAGGGCTTGAGTATAAAACTAAAGACCATTTTCTTTCCCTGCTTTGAAAGAGGAATGGAAATGAACTGCAAAGAGGGGGGGGGGGGTTTCAGGGCCCTGAGAATATTTTCAAAAAAGACAGGGGTGCTCCGAAAGGGGAGAGGTATTTCTTGGTTACCTTACGGTTGCGTGGACAATTCAGACAGTCCAAGTTACATCCCTAAGACCATCTGTCGGAAATGCTAACGTGGGCCCAGTTTTTCTTCTCTTGGCAAAATGTTAACACGGCAAGAGCCTTCTGTGCCTAACAGCACACTGAGAGGTCTCTCGAGAGGCCATGATGAAATGGACCAGAACTGAAGAAGATGAGGAAGAGATGGTTTTATACCCCACCCTTCACTACCCGAAGGAGTCTCGGAGCGGCTTAGAATCACCTTCCCTTCCTCTCCCCACAACAGACACCCTGTGAGGCAGGTGGGCCTGAGAGAGTTCTGAGACAACTGTGACTGGCCCAAGGTCACCCAGCTGGCTTCGTGAGGAGGAGTGGGGAATCAAACCCGGTTCTCCAGATTAGAATCCGCTACACCAAACTGCTTCCACATGATGTCGTATATCATGCTCCTGTTGTGCTTGAGCAGTTATTCTCAACTGGGTTTTCATTCGGCTGCGAATGACTGCTGTAGAGCAATGACAGCAGTTTACTCAAGAAGCCAGCGTGGTATAGCGGTTAGCACATTGGACTGGGATCTGGGGCACCCAGGTTCAAATCCCTACTCTGCTCTTGAAGTTGACCGGGTATCCTTGGGCGAGTCATACACTCTCGGCCTAACCTACCTCACAGGGTTGTTGTGAGGATAAAATGGAGGAGAGAACAACATAAGCTCCTTTGGGTCCTTACTGAGAAGAAAAGTGGGGAATAAGTGAAGCTAATAGATAAACAAATAAATAAATGATGTGTGATGTAGCCTGATAGCCCAAAACTGGGTGAGACTCATTTCTCTCTGGATCAGCAAGTATGAGGAGATGAGATAAGGCCCTGCTCCTTCCGCTAGCCATTTGTCTTTTGAGGTGCTAGTCTTGGGGGGGGGGGGGTGCGACGGGGGCTGGC
>NW_015163163.1:53262-66235 GCF_001447785.1 Gekko japonicus
GAGGAGGAGGAGGAGGAGGAGGAGGAGGAGATTGGATTTATACCCCGCCCTTCACTCTAAGTCTCAGAGCGGCTTACAAACTCCTCTCCCTTCCCCTCCCCACCACAGACACCCTGTGAGGTAGGGGGGGGCTGAGAGAGCTCTTTCAAGGACTGCTCTTTTCAAGAACACCCCTGACAGAACTATGGCTTGCCCAAGGTCATCCAGCAGCTGCAAGTGGAGGTGTCGGGAATCAAACCTGTTTCTCTCAGATTAGAGTCCGCGCACTTAACCACTGCACCAAACTGGGTTAACCAGAGTCAACCTGGGTTAGTACTTGGAAAGGAGACCACTAAGGAAGTCCAGGGTTGCTAGGCAGAGACAGGCAAAGGCAAACCACCTCGGAATCTCTCTTGCCTTGCGAATCCTACAGAGGTCGCCATAAATCGGCCTCAACTTGACAGTGCTTTCCACCACCAGGGAGCAAGAGATTGGGAGTTTGTTATTTTAATCCAGTTTTAACTAGAAATGTGTTTTGTTGTAGGCCATCCTTGAACCATGAGGAAAGGCAGAATGTAAAATGTTTTAATAAACAAATAAACAGGCACAAACCCTGGCCTCACGTTGAATGGCACTCGGTGACACATTCAAATGGAGGGGTGAGCGAAAGGCAGATCAAAACGAGCTAATTTCGTCCCCAAGGCAAGAATATAAAACTGGGCACCCTATCCTTTCATAGTGGTTATTTTGGTTAAAAAGAAAAGAAAAGGTAAATACATAGATAACAAGAGTAGAAATAACGCAATGTTTATTTCCGTCACGATATGGCTTTTCTGGGCCCCTCAGCTTTGCCCTAGTTCCAGCTCTGCTTGATGGTAAGAAAATGGCTTTCAGAACCTAAAAAGGTTAGTCAGGAATAGAAAAGGGCCAACTCTAAAAATCTAATCATAAAATATACAAAAATATATATGTGTGTTTATTCAACAAAAATTAAAATAACAAACAAGGGCCCATTCATACCTCATATAAAAGTATAAAAACATACAAGGGCTAATAAGATAGACCTAATAAGATAGACCTAATGCGTTTCGGCCTTTACAGGCCTTCTTCAGAGGTCTAATACATACAGAACATATAGGCTGATGTGTAAAAATACATACAATTCTACATATACAAAATATGGAATAAAGACCAGAGATCAATTGCTACTAACTGATGATAAAGAAAATTGATGAAATATGAATGCTGAATGAAAATAGTCACCTCTGGTCAACTGTATATTCATCTAAGGTTGTACAGCCAAATGTTCCAAATGTTCCTTAGGTTAAAAGTTACTCTTGTTATGTATTTTTACACATCAGCCTATATGTCCTGTATGTATTATTAGGTCTATCTTATTAGCCCTTGTATGTTTTCATAGTTTTATATGAGGTATGAAAGGGCCCTTGTTTGTTATTTTAATTTTTGTTGAATTCTAGGTTTAGGTTCAGGTTTTTTCCCTTTTTTCTTCTTTGTCCTTTAAGAAAATGGCTTTCTACAACCTCCAGTTTTCACTGAAGAAAACAGGGAGACTCTTGTCTAGGCAAATCACACTTTTTCATCCCACCCCAAGCTTGTTTGTCTCATGCTCACCCACCCGACATTACACATTACAGACGGTTCTTTTCATGTACTTGTATTGTTTACCTGCAGGCGATCGCTTCTCCTGAACTGGCTTCTTGCTTCTGTCGGTAAACTGATCGTTTGAAAATGTAAGCCTGTTTAATAGCCTATTTGATCTCACGATAGACCCTGTCGGACTTAATGTAGAGCTCTCCACACAGGCACACATGACATAAGGATAAGTCTCTTAATGGCAACTAGCCTTGGTGAGTGAAAGGCGGAGGAGGAAGTGGAAGAGAAAGAGTTAGATTTATACCCTGCCCTTCACTCTACAATCCCCTTTCCCTTCCTCACCCCAAAACGGACACCCTGTGAGGTAGGTGGGGCTGAGAGAACGCTGTCGAGGACTGCTCTTGAGAGAGTTGTGACTGGCCCAAGGTCACCCAGCCGGCTGCAGGTGGAGGAGTGGGGAATCAAACCTGGTTATCCAGTCTGCTGCTCTTAACTTCTACACCAAACTGGAGCCTTTGCATTCAGAGGCACTAATCCTCTAAATCCCAGAGCAAGGAAGCAACATCAGGGGAAGGCCTCAACCTCTATGCCATGTTGTTGGTTCCCTAGAGGAACTGGCTGGCCACTAAGTGAGACAGGATGCTGGACTAGATGGACTATCAGTCTGATCCAGCAGGGGTTCTTCTTATGTTCTTTTGATCTTGACAACACCCAGGCAGCAGCGCTTACTATCCAGATAGGCAGCATATTCTTATGAAGATCCTCATCCAAGTGTCCTTGAGAAAAGCTTTCCTTTAAATTAGAAAGTTGTTGCAAAAGTCAAACATGAGCTGCTGATGAATAAGCCACAAACTGAGATGTAAACACTCCAGCGATACTGGAGGTATTGAATAAGTGTCTAATAGCAGAACCTAACTGCTAATTGAGCCTGTTTTAGGAATTCACATCTCCCGAGTCTCCTACTGCAAGGTTAAACTTCAAAAATCAGAAAACATTCACCCTGGAAGAACACACACATGAACACTGAATCAGACCATTCGGTCCAGCAGACTGGCAGCAGCTCTTCAGGGTCTCAGGCAAAGGTCTTTCACATCACCTATGACCTGATCAATGCTCCCTCTAAGCTGTGGAGTCCTGTGAGCAAAAATTCTACTTTGTGACCTACTGGCATTAAAGTTGTGAGCCAGCGATTTGGCTGCTGCATAAATTAGTTTCTTCAGGAGCCATCCTTCCTGAGCTCAGACAAAAATGTGTGAGCCGGAGGCTAAAAATCTGTGAGCCAGCTCACACTAACTCAGCTTAGAGGGAACACTGGACCTGATCCTTTTTAACTGGAGATGCCGGGGATTGAACCCGGGACCCTTTGCATTAAAAGCAGAGGCTCTGCTTCTGAGCCACAGCCTCTCTCCAAGAAGAGAATACCTGCTGGTGTGGAATAGCGTTTTCCCTGCTGTGATGGTTTGGGACAGAAGTGTGAGACAGGAAAATACAAGTGTCACCAAGGGTCTGTTTCTCCCTCCACCCCCCCAAAGGTTCCTACCAACATACAGGATGGAGTTACACGCCCAGGAATGGCAGCTTCTCTTTCCTGGCATCCACCAGTCTCTCCCTATCACAGTTTTTCTATGTCTGCCTCTCCCCTAAACATCTGATTTCTACATTTTCATCTCACCCTTCCTCTCTCTACTGCTATGCAGAAGGTTCTCCATTAGTCAGTCTGGTGTAGTGGTTAAGTGCGCGGACTCCAATCTGGGAGAACCGGGTTTAATTCCCCACTCCTCCACTTGCACCTGGCTGGATGACCTTGGGCAAGCCATAGTTCTGGCACAGCTGTTCCTGAAAAAGAGCACTTTCTGTCAGAGCTCTCTCAGCCCCACCTACCTCACAGGGTGTCTGTTGTGGGGAGGGGAAGGGAAAGGAGTTTGTAAACTGCTCTGAGACGCCCTTGGGTAGTGAAGGGCGGGGTATAAATCCAATTTCTTCTTCTTCTTCTTTTACCTCACAGGGTGTCTGTTGTGGGGAGGGGAAGGGAAAGGAGTTTGTAAGCCACTCTGAGACTCCCTTGGGTAGTGACGGGCGGGGTATAAATCCAATCTCTTCTTCTTCTAGTCTCCAATGAAGGTACTGGCCATTCACACCAAAGTTCTCAGTCAAATGGGCCCCCTGGCCTGCAAGGAAGCAGTTTACTCATTTGGCTTACTCAGGCCCCTGCCACACGGCAGGGAAAACACTGGCCAAAGTGCGGCCAAAAAAGAGTAGCCGCGGCGGGATCCCACGATCCCGAGCCGCGGCGCCGTTGCTCCCCGGCACGATCAGATGCCAGGGAGGAAGAGACGATTGGGAGGGGGAGACTGCCGAACTGCGCATGCTCGAGCATGCGCAGTACAGCTGGGGATGCGCCATCGAAAAGACTCACCGGCGATCCCACGGCAGGCAGTGATGCGGCCTTTCGGAAAGAACCACCTAGGTAGGTGGTTCTTTTTTGCTGCGGGGTTTGGCCGGGAGGGGCGGATTGGGAATGGGCTGGGAACGGGCGCAGCACGATTCCCAGATGTTGCTGTGGGATCGCGCCCATTTGCTGCGGCCCCGATCCGTCCCTCTCCCGGCCCAAAACGTCTCGTGTGAACAGGGCCCCAGTGACTTTAATATGAGTTCCTTGGTGAGTGGTAGAAGGAAATTATGGTTGGAAGAGTAGATGGTAGATAATAGGTTAAGCACTTCTTCGGTCTGCAGCTTTTTGGTCCAGACTGCAGCCATCCTGAGACTGTTTTTCATTTAAAAAACAAACCAAACTGAAACACATGCCTGATCAGAACCATGCTTGGCCTGACTGGAAGCTCAAACCACAGCCTGGATTCTGAACTACCATCAACATAAACCATGGCTCGCTTTGATGTCTAAACTGAGCCACAGTTGTTATTGTATTTTTAAAAAGGGGAACTTTAAATTGACACAGTCTACTTATGCAGCCTTTAAGCATTTATTTATTTAAAGTAAAAGCACCATCATTCTTTTACAAAAGGTAGCAGAGCTGCAATATGGATCCATAAAAGATATGAGCTGTGGTCTGACTCGTGTCGCTTTACAGCCACTGTTCTAAACTTTATAGCGTTGGAGAAATTAATACATTTAAGATGCTGGGACTTTTTCAAAAAAATCGTTCTAATAACAATAAATCCATGCATAGTAAAAATCACCTACTTCACCAAAGGGGATTATTTTTAATTTGAAAAGCACCCAATTTTATAGGCTCCGGTATTTACAAAAATAAATGCAAAGCAATAAGGAGGGAAAATATAATTTCATATCTGCCTAAATTGTCAAATGATGCAGAATTTGTGTGTGTGGCTTTCTTTTTTTCCCCCATGCAAGAAAACAATTTAGTTCGTTGCTGGCCGAATAAATCAGGAACGAACATCCGGTAAGCAATTTATACAGCAAGTACAAAATAATGACTGGAGCAGGAGGGGGGGAGAGAGGGGTGGGGGAGGGGGCTGCTGGGCTCCTGCAAGCAAAGGAAAAGTCCCTTATATCTCCTTGATACTCAGGTCTTTAAAAAGGGATGTTTTTATTTCAATTTACTTTTTAAAAAATTCTTCCATTATATTGATCAACAGACACCGGGCCCGTAAAATATTTAATGCAACGCAAAGCCATGCAAACAGAGAACAGGCAAGGATATAAAAGTGTTGTCAATTTTCCCTGCTCCCCCAGTGGTGGTCACAGAAAGAAAGATATAGTGAAAGCCAACAGCTGAGGGGAAAAGATTTTTTTTTACTTGTGTGAAAGCCCACATGGAGCTATTTTAATTTGGTCTCCTAAAGAGGTGCTAAATGAAGGCAGCCTAATACATTTCCTGAGAGTGCCTCTTAGCTATACGAAGCTTCCAACATTAAAGCCCTCGGGGGAGTCTTGGCTGCTTTGTCATGTGTGTCCCCCGTCCGTCCCCCGTATCAGGTCAGCAGCGTGGAGACTGTTGGGCAGCTGAAATCTCTTTCAGTAGTCTACGCCAAGAATAAAAAAAAGGTAAAGGTTCCCTTGCTCGAAAGCCAGTCGAATCCGACTCTAGGGTTGCAGTGGTCATCCCCGTTTCAAAGCTGAAGAGCCAGCGCTGTCCGAAGACGTTTCCGTGGTCATGTGGCCGGCATGACTAAACACCCAGGCGCACGGAACGCTGTTACCTTCCCACCAAAGTGGTACCTATTTATCTACTTGCAATTTCTTGCTTTTGAACCAACAATACCAATCATAAAACTCCACAGCCAACTATGAATAAAACGGTCAGAGTTCCCAAAGGTAGATGTTTAAAATTTCCTCTTCAGGATAACCAAAGAGTTTGATTCAAGTCAACAGTGCCTCAGTGACCGTGCCCAACAAGATCTCCAGGGTATAAGTTTTCTGAAGTCAAAGCTCCCTTTATTGACGTCTCTCATTGGCGTTGTATATGACGAAGGCAGCTTTGACTCTCGAAAGCTTCTAACCAGAGAATCTTGTTGGTCTACGGGGTATAAGCCATGGGACTCGAATTTGCTCTTCTATTGCAGACCATCATGGCTACCCTCTGAAACTATCTTCATGGAAGGATCCCTAAAAAGTCAGTGGATGGAAGACGGCAGCTGAAGGCCAGCAAGCGGAAGGCCTTCCTCGTTTGACTTGGCAAAAGTAAGAGTAGGGATACCAGGCCTTTGCATGCATGCCGAGAGAGATTTCTGGGGCAGGGCCTGGGGAGGACCATGTCTGACCTGGAAGTGATATCACTTCCAGAGAACACTCTAGGAATTCCATCAAAGCTGTATGGTATATACAGAGATTGGGGGGCACTCCCAGAGCATGACCAGAAGTTCGTGTCACTTCCGGGTCAGATGCCACCCAATGCTCCCTCTAAGCTGTGGAGTCTTGTGAGTATAAATTCTACTTTGTGAGCTACTGGCATTCAAGTTATGAGCAAGCGATTTGGCTCCTGCATAAATTAGTTTGCTCTGGAGCCCTCCTTCCTGAGCTAAGTCAAAAATGTGTAAACTGGAGGTTAAAAAACTGTGAGCTAGCTCATACTAACTCAGCTTAGAGGGAACATTGATGCCACCCCAGCTTTTTTAATTTCTCCCATAAGCAAGCATGGAGGTGGGGCATATGGTCACCTGTCCTGGGTCAGCCTGAGCTCAGCATGAAGTCCTCAGGGGAGGAGGACTCCTCAAGGGAAGAGGACGTCTCAGGAGAAGGGGAGCCACACATGTCTGGCTCTGAGTCGGCGGAAGCCAGCAAACAGGCTGATGAGCTGCAGGATGACCAAGATTCAACACCAAGAGGTGTTCCAGAGCCACCGCCCAGCTCTGATGCAGCAGGTGAGACTCAAGTGATTAAGACCGGTCCACCAGGCTCACCTCCACCCTTGGAGCGCCGGAGACAGAAACTTAGAAGGGAACTGCAAGCAAGGAGGCAGAGTGCATGTCTCCTGGCCCATCGCCAGCTGCTTGCTGGTGACAGTCTGGAGTAGTTGCAGCAGCACTCTCAAGCAGCTGGTTGCTAACAAGGGCTTCTTAGGAAGTGCCTATAAAACTCAGGGCTGGGAGCCTGCATGCTGTGGATGAACTCTGTGACAACAACTCCTGACCCTTTGTGCAACCTTGGACCAGCTTAGGAGTTTGGCTTTGTGACTCTCTAGCTTCTGGATGACCTTTGGGCCTCCTGACTATGCTCTCTGCTTTACCCCTTCTGGTAGAATCACAGAATCATAGAGTTGGAAGGGATGTCTAGGGTTATCTAGTCCAACCCCCTGCACAATGCAGAAAATTCACAAATACCTCCCCCCTCCACACCCCCATGGACTGCTATTCCATGCCCAGAAGATGACAAAAAAAACCCCAAGGATCTCCAGCCAAACTGGCCTAGAGAAAAATAGCTTCCTGACCCCAAAGTGGCGAATAGCATTTCCCTGGGCATGTAAGAAAAGGCCACAAGAACTAAGCACTGATACAACCCTTCCTGCCCTCCCTCTCATGATCTGCCTAAATTCACAGAATCAGCATTGCTGTCAGATGGCCATCTAGACTGTTTGAAAACCTCCAAAGAAGGAGGTAATGATCCTCTGGCTTGTGCATTTTTGGCTTCTGCGTGGCCCTCTTGTTTCTACTTTGGCAACTGTGAGATCAAACGTCCCGTCAAAGGGCCGGGATTGGCTCAGCAGCTGATAGTTGCCGACCCCTCCCACAGACATCGGGTAACCCTTGGTGTTGCGAATAAGCAAACACCACCTGGATGCAGCTCATTACACAACATTTGCCGTTCTTCTCACAGCACACCTCCTCCGAGTGGGAGCAGACCCTCACCCCCCATCATTATTCAGGAGAACACACCGACAACAATTTGCTGGAAATGATTTCAGCAGGCAGATGCCTCACCGGCTTCTCTGCCAGGTAATTGAATGAAAAATGTAATTCCCAGAGCCATAACAAGTCTGGATTTATCGCTTCACTGTGTAGATCACTGTCAGCACCACAGACGCTTTGTCATCCCCGGAGTAGCACAAGCCAAGGCGGCCGAGGTCACCCTTCAGAAAGCACACGATGCACATCCCCCTTCTGCTTTTTTTGCTTTCTTTCCGGATGGACCAAACTGGTTCCCATGGAGGGTGTGATGAATCCTCAGTTGGAAAAGATTATGTTAAGTACGAGAGTAGTGCTTCCCTCCTGAACCCTGTGCAGCTCTGATTGGTCTATTTACAATCCTTGTCCAGACTCAAGCTTAACATAGTTTTCAATACACAACAGATTAGCACTTCAAACTTTCTCATTTCTCATAGGGAGGGGGCTGTGGCTCAGTGGAAGAGCCTCTGCTTTGCACGTACAAGGTCCCGGGTTCAATTCCCGGCACTCCAGTTAAAAGGACTAGGCAGCGGGTGATGCAAAGAGCTGCTGCCTGTCTGAGTAGACAGTACTGGCCTTGATGGACCAATGGTCTGATCAGTAAAAGGCAGCCTCATGTATGTGTCATGAGAGCCAGTTTGGTGTAGTGGTTAAGTGTGCAGACTCTAATCTGGGAGAACCGGGTTGATTCCCTACTCCTCCACTTGCACCTGCTGGATTACCTTGGGCAAGCCATAGTTCTGTCAGAGCTGTTCTCTCAAGGAGAGTTCTGGAAAGAGCTCTCTCAGCCCCACCTACCTCACAGGGTGTCTGTTGTGGGGAGGGGAAGGGGAAGGAGTCTGTAAGCTGCTCTGAGACTCTGAGTGAAGGGCGGGGTATAAATCCAGTTGCCGCCACCTCCTCCTCCTCCTCTTCTTCTTCTCCTTCTCCATATCCAAGGCCATTCCTCACTGAGAGCAAGCAATGTGCCATGGAGCAGCTCAGTATCTTCACACCCTGATGGTTCCCCATGTTTCTCTGAATCTTGGAGTTTTGGGGGTGTGGCCTGGGAAGGGGAGGGACCTCAGCAGGGTATAATAGCACAGAGTCCACCCTCCAAAGCAGCCATTTTCTCCAGCGGAACTGCCATCTGTAGTCTGGAGATCAGTTGTAATTCCAGGAGATCTCCAGGTTCCACCTGAAGATTGGCAACCCAAAACTCTCCCTTTTACTGATGTGCTTATTCACCTTGGAGCCAGTCAAGCTGAGGTGCCCTGGTCACAAGAGGCGTTCATTCCCATTAGGAAGAACTTCCTGACAGTAAGCAGTTCCTCAGTGGAACAGGCTTCTTCGGGAGGTGGTGGGTTCCTCTTTGGAGGCTTTTAAGCAGAGGCTAGGTGGCCATCGTCTGGAGCTGCGGTGGCTCAAGTGGTTAAGACGCTGAACTGCAGGCTGTGGACGGTCGGTAGTTCAGCTGTTCGAGACCCGGGTTGCCGCATGACGGAGTGAGCTCCCGTCTCTAGTTCCGGCTCCTGCCAACCTAGCAGTTCGAAAGCAAGAAATTGCAAGTAGATAAATAGGCACCACTTCGGTGGGAAGGTAACAGCGTTCCGTGCGCCTTGGTGTTTAGTCATGCCGGCCACATGACCACAGAAACGTCTTCAGACAGCGCTGGCTCTTCGGCTTTGAAACGGAGATGAGCACCGCAACCCTAGAGTCGGATTCGACTGGCTTTCGAGCAAGGGAACCTTTACCTTTACCTAAGTGGCCATCTGACAGCAGTGCTGATCCTGCTACTCACTACAAATTTAGGCAGATTATAAAAGGGTGGACAGGAAGGGATGAGGCAGCGCTTGGCTCTTGCAGCTCTTTCTTATATGCCCAAGTTAATGCTGATTCTTATATGCCCAAGGTAATGCTGATTGCCACCTGGGGGGTCAGGAAGGAATTTCCCTCCAGGCCCAGGGATCTTGGAGGTTTCTTGCCTTCCCCTGGACACAGAGCAGGGGCCACTGAGGGAGTGGGGGGGGAGAGCTGTGAATTTCCTGCACTGTGCAGGGGGCTGGACTAGATGGCCCTTGGGATCCCCTCCAGCTCTGTGTTTCTATGCTTCTGTGGTGTGGGAAGAGGAGGAACTGCTTCTCGAAGAAGGTGCCAGCCACTTACGGATCTGGAAATGCTTCCATTACAGTTACAACTCCTGTTGAAAATTCTGCTGTGTCCTTAATTGGGGGCACATATTTAATTGATCAAAAGGTTTTTAATCTACGAATCTAATTGGACAACAGACTAAATGCGGCAACCATAACGATCCTGGCCGCTTTTCAAAACTACTATTTAGTCTCTGGTTATCCTACCCGAGCTGTGGAAACCATTATTAGGAATGGTCTGAAAAGGCCCGATCTTTGATGCTAAGCAGACCTTGCGGTGCTGGACTAGAATTGCGAGGACCTCCTTGGCCACTGGCGGGGGATGAGGGGGTACGATTGCCAGATCCAGGTTGGGAAATCCTGGAGATTGGGGGAGGGAGCCTGGCAGGGCCGTAGCCAGCAGTGGGGCACAGAGGGCGGCGCCCCCTATTGAATTAGAGCTGTGCCCCCCTTTCCCTTTATTTTATTTTTTTTGTAAATTGTTTTTTATTAAATTTATCAATAACATCATAGAACAACATTTTTACTCAATACAAACAAATAAACATACACTTGGCTCTTAACAAGATAAAAACAAAAACAAAACAAAATTTCTTAATAAAATGCAAATTCTTTATATTTATGCGGTAACATAAAGGATTGATTATTATTTGCCGTAAGGTATTGGAAGAAACTAAACCACTTTTCCATGAAGTTATAATGACCTTTTGGATTATCTATCGCTGCTAACTGCATCACAATCTTATCTGCTACTATTATGTCCCAAACTTTTGCCTTCCATCTTGAGATAGTAGGTAACCTTTTCTCCTTCCAAAATTGTGCCAACAATGTCTTGGCTGCCATTAATAACATAGTAATAATTTCCTCATTATATTTAGGAATGTTTAAGTCCGGCCAGTAATGTAATAGTATGGATGCTGGCGTGTTAGGTATTTCCCACTCCAAAACTTTTTGGATTTCCTTTATAATTTGTTTCCAAAATTCCTGTATCCTAGGACAAGCCCACCAACAGTGTTGAAAATCACCTATTTCCCCACACCCCTTCCAGCACTGCGGTGTGGATTTATAGTTGCTCTTAAATAGTCTATTTGGTGTAAGATACCAGCGGGCATATAGTTTGAACTGTTGGAGTCTCAAATTTAGATGTCTACTTGTAAACATACCTGAGGTAAGTATTCGTTGCCATTGTTCATCTGTGAATGTTACTCCACAATCTTTCTGCCAGGCATTTTTAATGGAAGAAGATTGAATCCATGCTTTTTGATTTATTATATTATAAATTTTTGCTAATAGTTTTTTCGTGTCTTGCTCTTGTTTATTTAAAAATACTTCAAAAGGTGTTAATTCTCTGAATATATCAACCATTTGGTGTAAGTCTGTCAACATATGATGCAGCTGGGTGTATGTCAACCAGGTAAGAGGAATTTCACTCCTTTGTTCTATTTGTTGCTGTGAGCCTATTTTTTTATTAAATATGAAGTCTATAACCCTGTGCATTCCTTTCTCTCTATAACCTTTCATAAAGTTCCTGTCCAAGCCTGGGGTAAACCATGCTTGGCCAAAAATAGAATTCAGAGGGGATACTCCAGGTGTCAAGACACCTCTATATTTATTCCAAAGTTGCAATGTATATTTTAAAAAGGGGTTCCTCAGCTTCGATATCTCTTGTTGCTTAGGTGTGTTCCAGATCATTTCACTTATATGTTTATGTTTTAGTTCTGCCGTTTCAATTTGAATCCATTTCTTATCACATTTTTTTAAAGAATAATAATGGATATTCCTAAGTTGTGCAGCCATAAAGTAGCTTTCTAAATCCGATAGCCCTAATCCTCCTAATTTTAAAGGTTTGGTAAGTGTACTATAATTTATTCTAGCTTTTTTTCCATCCCAAATAAAATTTGTTATCATTTTTTTCCAAGTTTTAAATTCTTTATCAGGTATTGGTATTGGTAAATTTTGAAATAGATATAGAATTTTCGGGAATAGTATTGTTTTGATTAAATTTATTTTTTCTAATAAATTTAACATTGACTTATTCCAATCGTTAATCATTAAGTGAGAATGAGCTATGATAGGATTGTAGTTAGATTTATACAGATCTGTTAATTGTAACGGAATATTTATACCCAGATGTCTCCATTCTTTAGTTACCCAATTAAATTTATAATTCAGTTTCAAGATTGAACATTGCTCCTTAGAAATATAAATAGGATAGATTTCTGATTTTTTATAATTAACTGCGAAGCCTGAGACCTTACCAAATTCTTCCAAATGATGTACCATATTTCTCAATGATGTTTCAGGGTCTGTCAAGTAAAATATTGCATCATCAGCATACAAATTTAATTTAAACTGCTCTCCCTTTATGGGTATTCCATGTATGTTTACATCATTTCTAATTGCGTGTGCCAATGGTTCTATAGACAAAGCAAACAATAGGGGTGACAAGGGACAACCCTGACGAGTGCCCCTTGTTAGGTAAATTTCATCAGATCTAAAATGGTTCACACAAATCTGCGCTGATGGTGAGTGGTAAAACGCTTTAATTAACTGTTGAAATAAAGGGCCAAAATTCATAACCTTGAGAAGTTCCTGCAAAAATTTAGGTTCCACCCGGTCGAAGGCCTTTTCGGCGTCTGTAGATAGTATAATTGAAGTTATTTTATTCTGTTTGCAGTGATTTATTATGTTAAGTGTCTTCCTTATACTGTCCGCTATCGTTCGTCCGGGCATGAAGCCATTCTGTTCGTCATGTACGTAATTAGTTATAATTTTATTGAGTCTGGAGGCCATAATAGATGATAAAAGTTTAAAGTCGTGGTTTAAAATGGATATTGGCCGATATGATGATGTTAGAACTTTGTCTTTTCCAGGCTTAGGAAGAACTAT
>NW_015163163.1:68083-114638 GCF_001447785.1 Gekko japonicus
GATGTTTCACCATATCTCAACCTTTTGTTTAAAAGAAACAAGCGAACTTCTCAAATCCTATATATCTTCCTTTGATATCATTAAATTCTTGTATACAACTTTAATAACGTTACCAATCATTAAGGATCAATTTCTCAATATTTCCAGCCATACTGCTTTGTAATATTTCTTTTAACCTTCAGTGAATTTCAAACGTAAATTAATTTTTATACGATTTTTTAATCAGAAAACTTTTAAAACTCGAATTAATCAATTTTGCAGCTAATCTAATTTTTCCACTTCTTAATAAATTCTTCAGGATGAATTCTTAATGTTCCTTATTGTTAAATCAAGTGGGTGCAGGACTTTCTTCCTCTTCTGTAGCCGTTTGCAGACCCAACGCTACAAGTAGTGCTTTCCCTGATGTTGCGTCCGTTGCATGATGTAGAGTCCCGTTCTTGAAAACCTGCAGGTCAGACGTTGGGCTCCATCTGAATTTAATGCGCTCTTGAAACAATCTAGTGGCAACAAACTTTAAAGAACGCCGTTTTTCTAAGGTTTCCATCGATAAGTCCAGAAGCACTTGTATATTATCGCCTTTATATTGTAAGGTACCCCTTGTTCTGGCCTCTCGCAAGATTTTGTCTCTCGTTGCAGAGTATAAGAATTGCGCCATGATGTCCCTTGGACGCTCTTTTCGCGCTGAGGCTAGTGGGCCCAGCCGATAGGCCTTTAGAATTATAGGGGCTTTACCGTCCTCTAGCTCTAATACTTTAGCTAGCCATGAAGATAAAAAATGTGCAACGTCTTTACCTGACTCTTCTCCCTCTTTTACGCCGCGGAATTTTAAGTTCATCTGTCTCCAGCGTTGTTCTATTGTTGTTAGTCTAGAATTAAGTTGTTTCTCCATTGCTTGTGATGTTTTGTGCTCCTCTTGTAGAGTCAGTGCAAGCTCGGCTGTGTCTTCAGCAACTTTAGTTGTTTCCGATAGTTCTTCCGCTATTTCTTTCATTTGAGTTTGGAGAGGGTGTATAATTTCCGCAATCATGGTATTAAAGGATTTTAAAAGGTCGTCTCTTAAGTCCCGTAAGTCTTGTTTTGTTATCTGTTCATTTGGATCCGGTGCGTTATTTCGTTGGTCCGTTGTTCTATCCGCCGCCATGTTGTCTCCGTCGTTCGCTAAGACTGTGGCTGGCTCGTTTGCCGCTTTTCTAGTGAAGTACGCCCGCACCGTTTCGGCTTGTTGCTTCGTTTTTGTTAACTGACCTTTTGCGAGTTTTCCCATCCCGTTTTCTCTTCTTTTCGGGGAAGTTGAGCTAGCTTGTTGTTGATTTTAGGGGAGATCGGTGGAGAGCCCTCTCAAAACGCGTCCGCCATTTCGAGCGTCGCTCCGCCCCCCCCTTTCCCTTTAATGTTTAAATACCGTCCAGTACCTGCCTGGACAGGAGCGTCCAAGCCAACGTAAGTGCAGGGGAGGGGAGGGGGAGGGATGGAGAGCTTGAGCTGTGTTGGCTCTTTAATTTTTTTAATTTAATCTACTTTTAAAATTTAATTTAATTTTAGTTAAATTTAATACAATTGGCACTCCGGCACACCCCCACCCACGAAAAAGTCCTGGCAATGGGGCTGGAGCCTGGGGAGGAGAGGGACCACAGTAGGGTAGATTGCCATAGAGTCCACCCTCTGAAGCGGCCATTTTCTCCAGGGAAGCTGTCACGGCTCAGGTGGGGTGTCACCTGACGCTGCCACCACTCTGGTTCCAGGCTCCCTTGAGAAGGCCCAGAGCACCCTCCCAAGACCTTCTGACCTCCCTTTTGGCCGAATAATAGGCGTGAGGACCAGGCAGAGTGAGCAATGAAAATAGTTTATTGCATAAGAGTTCAAACAAACAAGGTGCAGAAATATAACAGTAAGTGGGTGAAAAGAAAAGAAATCAAATGCCCTAGCGCGACTAAATATATACTGTCCCTAGCTCACTATTCCAGGTGGCACTAGACTACTCACCCTTCCCTCAGGATGAGGGTCTCTTCCTTGCAGCAGCCTTCCTTCTGGGTCTGCCCTCTGGGAAAAAGAACAGCTTTTCCTGCTGCTCCAGATCTTTTATTCCAAGCCTTCCTCTTTTCCTATTGGTCAATTTTGGCTCCAAAACCTCTCAGGGGCTTCTGGGAGTTGTAGGCCCAGCCTCACCTACTGCTAGCCAGGCTCCCTGGGCCTAGTAGGCCTCTGGTGGCACAGCCCAGATCATGACAGGAGCTGATCTCTGTAGTCTGGAGATGACCTGTAATTCCAGGGGATCCCCAGGTCCCACCTGGAGGCTGGCATCCCCAGTGTGGACCCTTCCATATGGTCCTACCTCAACGGCTGGAAGAAGAATATTCTAAACATATATACTTATTTATTTCAAACATTTATTAGCCGCCTTTCTCCCTTGCAGAACTCAAGGTGGCTTGCAATATAAATATACTTATGACTTAACTAATTCATTAATTTCATTTATTTCTCCACAAAGTGGCTTACAACAGCATCCCCTTCCCATTTTATCCTCACAACAATCACGTGATGTTGGTTAGGCTGAGAGTGTGTGACAAGCCCAAGGTCACCCAGTGAGCTTCAATGGCAGAATGGGGATTTGAACCTGGGTCTCTTAGATCCTAGTCTGACACTCTGACTGCTAGGGTTGCCAAGTGGAACTTACCTTGGTGGCGGGGGACTCCTGGGTGGATAGCCCCACCGCACACACGTCACCAGGAAGTGACGTTATGACGCCGGGCACACAGGGGGCGGGGCCACGACCATACAAGGGAAAACCATAGAGTTTTCCCTTGTATGGCCATGGCCCCGCCCCCAGCGTGCCGAGCATGCCTGCGTCACTTCCGGGTGACGCACACGTCGGGGAGGAGTTCCCCCCGGGGCCCGATTCAGCGGTGCCAGGGAACGGGCCTCTGGGGCGGGGGTTTCCCTGCCCCCCAGAGGGACTTGGGATCCCTACTGACTGCTGTACCACATAGCATCATCTGCACTTCACATTCAGCTTACACTGGGATGTAAGGGTCTAACCGCATGATAATAGAAGGCTTTTCAGTAAGCACTAAAACAGGAACACACAAAACTGCCTTGCACTGAATCGGCCCACTGGTCCATCAAGTTCAGTATTGTCTACTCAGACTGGCAGCCGCTTCAGGGCCTCAAGCAGAAGTCTTTCACATCACCTGTCCTCTGATCCTTTTAACTGGAGGTGGTGGGGATTGCGCCTGGGAGGTTCTGCGTGCCAAGCCGATGCTCCACCACTGAGCTACCGCACCTCCTACAGTGAGAACCCTCATGGATGACAATTTGCCTTCCCTAACATATCAATCACTGCTTGTTCAAAGAGACCTTCTAGGCTCCAACATCGCTCTTCATCTTCAATGCTCCCAAGTACTATTACTTCAAACCAAGGTCTCATAGAAGTCCTTAAGAACCTAGGAACTGAAGGTGTGGATATGACCAAGATCCTTTCATTTGAACGTTCTGCTTTCTACAGATGCTTCACTCCACTATTCCAGAGCAGAAGGTAGTTTAAAGGATGCTGTAGAATAGGGTTGCCAACCTCCAGGTGGGGCCTGCAGATCCCCCAGTATTCCAACTGATCTCCAGACGAGTTCACCTGAAGTAAACAGTTGCTTTGGAGAGTGACATTACATCCTAATGAGGTTCCTCCCCTCCACAAAATCCATCTTCCCCGGGCTCCACCCCCAAATCTCCAGGAATTTCACAACCTGGAGCTGGCAAGCCTATTTAAGAAGGAGAAAACAGTGGAACTAAGCACATTTCTAAGTTTAGCCTGCTTGTAAAGCCCCTCCTTTTTTGAAAAACCTGCAAGTTGTGCATTTCATTTCATTTTCAAGTTCTGGCATCTAAATTACAGCTTTACGGCTTTTTTCTATGAGGTGCAAAAGACTCTGAGAAGTGCTCATAAATCTAAACATTCAGCAATTATTCAACCGAAGTCTAAACGCGAACATTCTTTTTATGATGTCTGTACAGATATAAACCCAACAGCTCTTATAACCTGCTTTGTACTTTTCAGCATCCGATGACGTTCGCTGTCACCTACCGAAAACTCGCCCACCCAAATTTCATCGCAAAGTTATTACAAGAAAACACCCACCCAATCTTTTTTTTTTATATAATCCACAACCACGCAGCCAGCCACCGTTCCGAACGTGAGCTGCTCGCTTTAAGCGCAGCATAGCTGCTGAATTGCTGTTCATCTCATTTTCCTTTGCGCGCACAAAAAAAAAGCATGATTCTCCATTCCATTTTCCTAACAGATGAGCATGACTGGCACAGCAAGAATTTCGGGGAAAGGAAATTATGATATCTCGTTCAGCTGACGGCGCACAGAACTCCGGCTAAACGAAATGGGCGTTCGACTTAATGAAGAGCACCTGTCTAAGGAGAAAGACGGATGGACGTTAAAAACCGAGGCACGTGGTACCGTGATAACACATGGAGCCCTCTTTTTAATGTGCACGCAACCATTGCATATCAGTCCACGGACAGCTGGAATATACCACTGAAGACATCATCCTCCAGCTGGGGAATGAAGTGCTCACCTGGTTGCCTGACAGAAGAAGAAGATGATGATATTGGATTTATACCCCACCCTTCACTACCCAAAGGAGTCTCAGAGCGGCTTACAATCTCCTTTCCCTTCCCCTCCCCACCACAGACACCCTGTGAGGTAGGTGGGGCTGAGAGAGCTCTTTTCAGAACAGCTCTGACAGAACTATGGCTTGCCCAAGGTCATCCAGCAGGTGCAAGTGGAGGAGAAGAAGAGGAGATTGGATTTATACCCCGCCCTTCACTACCCAAAGGTGTCTCAGAGCGGCTTACAAACTCCTTTCCCTTCCCCTCCCCACAACAGACACCCTGTGAGGTAGGTGGGGCTGAGAGAACTCTGGCAGAAACTGCTCTTTTTCAAGAACAGCTGTTATCAGAGCTATGGCTTGCCCAAGGTCATCCAGCCAGGTGCAAGTGGAGGAGTGGGGAATCAAACCCGGTTCTCCCAGATTAGAGTCCACGCACTTAACCACTACACCAAACTGGCTCATGCTTCCTGCTCCTGGTCTTCTCCCAGATTAGAGTCCTCAACTGCAGTGCACTTCCTTTCCCAAGAAGAGGAGGAAGGGGCGGGGGGGGGGGGAGAGAAGGGAGCAAGGGAGCAAATGAGCAGATAGGAAAAGCAAGTGCCATGACCAGTAAGGGGGCAATGGCGCCACGTCTTCCCATCTCAGTCAATTGGCTAGGCAGCATTTTGTTCCCCAACTGGAGGAGAAAAGGAGGAAGTTATTTCCCACCAGTTAGGGTTTCCAACTCCAGGTTGGGAAACTCCTCGAGATTTGGGGGCAAAGCCTGGGGAAAGAGAAGTTTGCGGAGGGAAGGACAATCAGCAGGGATATGATGCCACAGAGTCCACCCTCCAAAGCAGACATTTTCTCCAGGGGAACCAATCTCTGTAGAAGGAGGAGGAGGGGGGGGGGGGGGGGGTTTATACCCTCCCCTAACCCAAAGGTGTCTCAGAGCGGCTTACAAACTCCTTCCCCTTCCCCTCCCCACAGCAGACACCCTGTGAGGTAGGTGGGGCTGAGAGAGCTCTGACAGAAACTGCTCTTTTTCAAGAACAGCTCTTATCAGAGCTACGGCTTGCCCAAGGTCATCCAGCCAGGTGCAAGTGGAGGGGTGGGGAATCAAACCCGGTTCTCCCAGATTAGAGTCTGCGCACTTAACCACGACACCAAACTGTGTCGACAAGCTGTGATTCCAGGATAACTGCAGCCCCCACCTGGAGGCTGGCAACCAATGCTCCCTCTCAGTGGTGTCTTGTGAGCAAAAATTCTACTTTGTGAGACACTGGCATTAATGTTGTGAGCGAGTGATTTGGCTGCTGCATAAATTAGTTTGCTCTGGAGCCCTCCTTCCTGAGCTGAGACAAAAATCTGTGAGCTGGAGGCTAAAAGACTGTGAGCTAGCTCACACTTACTCCACTTAGAGGGAACACTGCTGGCAACCCCTAGGACCAGCCCATCATCAGCTACTAACAGTTTACTCTGAGACTGTTATGGACGTGTACATTTGTTAGCAGTATTGTCTGACAAATGAGCCAGTGGTAGCCGTCATTCCCTCTGTTTCTTGGAATATCAAGAGGTCAGAAATCACACCACAGCCAGGGGGAGTAAAGAGGGAAGGATACCCTAGATCAATGTTTCCCAGCCTCTGGGTCGGGACTGGTGTTCCCTCTAAGCTGAGTTAGTGTGAGCAAGCTCACAGTTTTTTTAGCCTCTGGCTCACACATTTTTGACTTCGCTCAGGAAGGATGGCTCCAAGAGCAAACTAATTTATGCAGCAGCCAAATCACTCGCTCACAACTTTGATCCCAGTAGCTCACAAAGTAGAATGTTTGCTCACAAGACACGACTGCTTAGAGGGAGCATTGCTACTCAGCACCAGAGGCCACAAAAAGAAAAAGAATAATTGCTCTTAACTGCCATTCCAACGTATTTGAAAAAGTGTGCCTTGTACACAAAAGCTCATACCTTGAATAAACCTTTGTTGGTCTTCAAGGTGCCACTGGACTCTAAATTTGTTCTTAACTGTGTAAAAACAAATTGGTGCACAATCTGGCCAATGGGACCGGAAGACAGGGCATAAGACCCTTTTCTTGCTCAGGGTCTGAGCCTGATCTAGTCTTTGATAGGCTGCCTCTGGATAATTACCCTCCCACAACCAATTTGCACTGTGCTCTGGCATTTGGACCTCTCTTTTCAGCTAAGAGGGAGTATTGGTCGGGACCCAAAAGTGGGTCACGGAGCCTCTGCAAGTAGGTCACGGGGCCAGCCCTCCTTAACGGCTGCCTCTGCCCTTTCCAAAGCTGTCTTTTACATCTTACAAACCAAGATCTGACCCTGGAAACATCATCTTCCATGTCATACATTAGTTGGTCTTCTTTTCTTCACTGCATATACATGTCGACCACGTAAAGCATGTCCTGTTTATTTACTACAGTGAGTTTCCGTATGCGAAGACTGTGCATGTCGGAATGCCACTTCCTTGGGGTTCACGGTGGGGTCAGCGGCACCCTTTGTGCAAAGATTGTTGGTTTCTCAAAAACATCTGGTTAGCTATTAAAGAAAATGGAACGCTGAACCAGATGAATGCCAAGGTCACAGTTCGCCTACGGCCCCAAAAAACTTTGGATCAGCCCCGGATGGGTCACCGTACCAAGTAAATTTGGACTCGTGGGTCACCATTCTGAAAAGGCTGGGAAGGGCATACCCTAGATGCTTCCAAATCTGGTCCCACTTTGACGCTCTCACAAATAGCATCTCTCGTCCATCCAAGGTTCCACAAATACTCGACACCATCATCCCGCACAATTCTATTTGCAGCCGTGTCAGAGTACACGGCTGGGAGAGGTAGGTATTTTTATTATTAAGGGTGATGAGCAGGATTAGCCCTTGGCATTCGGGATAAATCGGACTCCCGGATCCCCGTCTATTTTGAGGATGCAGTTCACATCCTTCCTCGCCAGTTGCCCCCTCCAACTTCCAATGCACTGTTTGGCCAAGGATGGAAGCAGAACGTGGAAAAGAGGGACAAAACCGATCCAAAATACGCGGTGGGGAGGCAGAGGCATTTGAAAAGCTTGTGTTGGCAAGGCCTCTGGGCTCAGAACCAGGAACCTCATGGCCTGAGGGCTGCGGCCTAGTGAGAGAGCTGCTGAGCGTGACTGGCTGGCCTGCGGTTCCTCTCACTGCCGTTTCTCACAGCACAGAAGCTGCCGTGGGAAGCTAAAATCAGGAAGGGGGGGAATTGCTTAATCTGTTGCCGGTCTGTCGTTCATCCGCTGCAGATGGCATATGCCCTGGCTGTTCTTCTCGCCACACAAAAAAAAGGCACAGCTGCCCACGTCTTTTCCCTCACAAGAGGGAAGGGAGCTGGGAGGCGTGTCACCTCAAGGATACCAACAACCGTAGGAGGGGAAAGTAGGGGGGGAAGCTGTAGGTGGGGGAGAAGCAAACCTTCTCCTCCCACCAGTGTTCCCTCTAAGCTGAGTTAGTGTGAGCTAGCTCACAGTTTTCTAGCCTCCAGCTCACAGATTTCTGTCTTAGCTCAGGAAGGATGGCCCCAGAGCAAACTAAGTCATGCAGTAGCCAAATTGCTCGTTCACAGCTTTAATGCCAGTACCTCGCAAAGTAGAATTTTTGCTCACGAGACTCCACGGCTTAGAGGGAACATTGCCTCCCACTGGATCTCCATTTCTGACCCCAGCAGCCTATGCCGGTTTTTCATTTTTTAAAAAGGTATGGGGGGGGGGGGGAATCACTGCCTGTTATATATAGGTTGGCCCTTGGGCACAGAAATGGACAGAGAATGCAATATTGTCCCCTGAGATGGTCGACAAGCAGCTGAAGCGTTTCGCGGCATGGAGGTCAATAACTTAGGTAGGGGGGCCATGGCTCAGTGGCAGAGCATCTGCTTCGCATCCAGAAGGGTCCAGGTTCAATCCCCAGCTTCTCCGGTTAAAAGGGATGATGTAGTAGGTAGGGTTGCCAGACTCCAGGTGGGACCTGGAGATCTTCTGGAATTACAACTTATCTCCAGACTACAGTGATCTGTCCCCCTGGAGAAAAGGGCTGGTTTAGAGGGGGGGCTCTATAGTATCACATCGCCGCTGAACTTCCCCTTTCCCCAAAGTCTGCCCTCCAGGAATTCTCCAGGAATCACCCAAACTAGAGTTGGCAACTCCACTAGTAGGTGACGTTAAAGACCTTGGAGAGCTGCTGCCAGTCTGAGTAGACAATCCCGACCTTTGTAGATTAATAGTCTGACGCTGCAGAAGGCAGCTTTATGGGTTATGGGATACAGAACTGAAAACTGTTTAATAACCGTTTTCACTTCCGTAGCTAGAAGTGTTACCTGTATCCAGAGTGCGAGAATCCCGGCTTGCTCCGGGAGTGCGCGTGCGCACCGCACGCACGTCACCCAGAAGTGACCTGGCAGCGCCGGGCACACTGGGGGCGGGGGGCCACGACCATCCGAGGGAAAACCGTAGAGTTTTCCCTCGGATGACCGTGGCCCCACCCCCAGCATGCTCAGCATCGTCATGTCACTTCCGGGTGACGTGCACGTCGGGGTGGGGTTCCCCCGGGGCCTGATCCACCAGCGGCGGGGAACAGGCCTCTGGGGTGGGGGTCTCCCCGCCCCCCGGGGGGACTTGGCAAGCCTATCCGTAGCTGCCTTATGAAATAACATCCCATTAATAGACAGGTTGCTTACCTGTAACTGGTGATCTTCGAGTGGTCATCTGTGCATTCACACCCTTGGGATACACTGCGTCTGCGCTGAACCTTCTCGGTACCGGTAGCTAGCAAAAGGGATTTTCGCGCCTCTCCCAGGTCACGCGCCGGCTCCACTGCGCATGACCAAGGAGGGGCACGCAGATCCCGCCAGTTCCTTCTGACCGCCGCCCAACAGCCTTCAAAGAAACAAGATGAAGGGCCGAGAGCAGAGGGGAAGGAGGGCGGGTGGTGTGAATGCACAGATGACCACTCGAAGATCACCAGTTACAGGTAAGCAACCTGTCTATCTTCTTCGTGGTCTCTGTGCATCACACCCTTGGGAGAATAGCAAGCAATAACTCTTACCTGGAGGAGGGGCCGAGGCCCTACACCTGCGCCGTCTGCAAAATAGACCGACCCAACGCCACACGACGAGTAGACCGGACATCAAGGGCATAATGCTTCACGAAGGTGAGCGGAGTAGCCCAAGTCGCAGCGTTGCAGATGTCCTCCAATGGCATCCCTCTCAGGAAAGCTGTGGAAGCCGCCACCGCCCTTGTAGAGTGGGCGCGAAGTTGACCTGGAAGAGGTCTCTTAGCCAAAGCGTAACATAGCTTGATTACTTCCACAATCCACCTGGACAGCGTCTGGGAAGAGATCTTCTTCCCCAGAGAGGGCATACTGTGAGCAACAAACAAGGCTGGAGACTGACGAAAAGACTTGGTCCTGCCCAAATAGAACAGCAACGCCCTCTTAACATCCAGAGAGTGCAATTTCCGTTCCTCTTCATTGGCAGGAGACGGGAAAAATGACGGCAAAACTATATCTGAACGTAGATGAAACTCCGAAACGACTTTCGGTAAGAAGGAGATGTCCAAAGACAACGACACCCCATGAGGGGAAAAAATCAAGTATGGTGGATCACACCTTAAAGCAGACAACTCACTGACTCGACGAGCAGAAGTAATGGCCACCAGAAACGCAGTCTTGAGCGATAACAACTTTAGAGAGCAAGTGGCCAGTGGTTCGAAGGGTTTTCCCATCAAAAACCGCAAAACTAAAGCCAAATCCCAGGCCGGAGTCGGAGAACGACGGGGAGGGTACAGGCGAATAAGACCTTTACAAAACTGTTTCGTCTGAGGATGCGAGAAAACTGAAAACCCATCAATAGATGGATGAAAAGCTGACACCGCAGCTAAATACACCTTAACTGAAGAAAAACTGAGTCCCAAGTCCATTCTGGACAAAATAAACGCAAAAATAGACCTCAAATCCACTGGCGGAGGAGGTAAATTGGAAGAACTCAAGTACTGTAGGAATAAATCCCACTTCTTTGCGTAAGACGTCCTAGTAGACAGTTTACGACAATTCAACAGGACCTCATTGATACGGTCATCCATCACTGAAAGCGTATTTCCCATAGAGTCAACTTGAGACTCAGAGGATCGTAGTGAAGGACCTGGCCTTCCTGAGCTTGGAGGAGATCCAACTCCTGCGGGAAGTGTACGAAGGATCCCTTGGCTAACCGCAGCAGTGTCGGAAACCACACCTGCCGAGGCCACCAGGGGGCTACCAGGAGACAATGGGGCTTGTCCTGTTGTATTTTCACAAGCACCCTGTGGAGCAGCGGAATCGGAGGAAATAGGTATAGAAAGTCGTGAGCCCACGACATCAACAGACCGTCCCCCATTGACAGAGGGTCCAACCCCGCTCTGGAGCAAAACCTGGGACACTTCTTGTTCAATCGAGTTGCAAAAACATCGATGTGGGGATGTCCCAGATGTTGAAAAAGAGGAAGGAGATACTTTGAGTTCAACTCCCATTCGTGGTCCGATGCTCCCCCTCTGCTCAGGAAATCCGCTTGTTGGTTCAAAGTTCCTGGCAGATGGGCAGCTTGGAGAGTGATGTTCCAATGAAGGCACTCTTCCCATATGTCCATAGCTAGCCTGCAAAGGGACCTGGACACGGTCCCGCCCTGGCGATTGATATAAGCCATCGCAGTTGTGTTGTCCGTAAAAATCAACACAGCTTTTCCTACAACCTGTCTGAGTAAGGATCTGAGGGCAAATTTTACGGCCAGCAGTTCCAGATAGTTGATATGATGACTCTTCCAAAGGGGTTGCCATGGAGCACCCACACAAGTGTCGTCTGTATGAGCACCCCAACCCCACAGGGAGGCATCTGTGGTGATGGACATTACGGGAACGATCGGTTGGAACGGTGCACCCGCCAACAGATTGGTGTCCACGAGCCACCACTGCAGGGAGACGAGGACCTGCGGAGGCACTACCAGTTGAAGGCTCGGAGGATGGATGGAAGGGCGAAATTTCTTTAGAAACCACAGCTGCAACGGGCGCATGCGAAGGCGTGCATATTCGATCACGGAAGTGGTGGCTGCCATGAGACCCAAGATCCGCTGAATGTGGACCGCTGATGTCACGTTGGACTGGAACAAACGTTGAATTTCCAGACGAATGGTATCTGCCCGTTGGCGAGGAAGGTACGCCCGAGTGGCTAGGGAGTCTATGACAGCTCCTATGAACTGCACGCGAGTTGCAGGTTGCAGCATGGATTTCTGTAAATTCACCAGAATTCCAAGGGAGGATAGGACCGACAATGTGATGGTGATGTGCTGAAGGAGACATTCTCTTGAATCTGCCACCATCAACCAGTCGTCTATATACGGAAAGATCTGAATGCCCTGAAGGCGAAGATGAGCGACGACAACCACCATTACCTTCGTAAAAACCCTGGGGGCGGTAGAGAGCCCGAATGGAAGGGCTTTGAATTGGTAATGGTCCTCCCCGACTGCGAATCTGAGGAACTTTCTGTGACGAGGATGGATGGAGACGTGAAAATAAGCGTCTTTGAGATCTAAAGTGACCATCCAAGTCCCTGGAGACAGGAGTGGTAAAATGCTTTGCAACGTGGTCATGCGAAACTTTCTGTAAATGATGAACCGATTGAGAAAACGAAGGTCCATGATTGGACGAAGTCCTCCGTCCTTCTTGGGGACCGTGAAATATTTGGAATAAATCCCGCGGCAACAATCCGCCATCGGGACTTTCTCTATAGCGTTTTTTTGTGTCAGCGATTGTACCTCCTGTAGCAGGGCAGGAGACGCCGGGGTTCTGATAAAACGGGAGATTTTGGGAGTCAGAGAAAACTCTATGAGATAGCCATCTCTTATTATAGAGTGCACCCATTTGTCCGTAGAAATGGCGAGCCATGCGTGCAGGAAGGGTGCAAGGCGAGTCTGAGCAGTAAGGTTGAAGTCAAAGTCCCTGTTTGGGATTCTTAGGGAATTTCGACTTATAGGCACCGGACGATTGTCCCTTATTTTTCGGGGGAAAAGACCGTGACTGAGAGGGAGGTCTTTGCCATTGATCCGTAGGTGATTTGTTGTACGGTTGCCTGGTCGACCAAGGTTGCCTAGGCCACTGCTTGGATTTCGAGTATTTGGTCGTGGGGGAGATCCCCAAACTCTTGGACGTCTTGATACTCTTATCCATTTCCTGCAGAACCGTGTCAGTGGTGGAGCTAAACAATCCAGAACCTTCAAAGGGAAGGTCTTCCACCGAGGATCTGGTGTCATATGGCAATGATGAAGAGCGGAGCCAGGCATGTCTGCGTAACGCTACAGAGGTTGCTAGAGTCTTACTAGCGGATTCCAGGGAATGCTTGGCAGCACTAATTTGGTGTCTAGCCAAGACCATCCCTTCATTCTGAATCCTTTTAATCTGAGGTTGGCACTCTTTGGGCACGTGCGGGAGGAAATCATTCAAACGCTTCCATAAATTGAATTGATAACGGCCCATGCAGGCGGCATAGTTCGCCGTTTTAATGCCCATTGCACCGACAGTGTAGAATTTTCTACCAACCGAATCCAACTTTTTTCCTTCTTTGTCTGATGGAGTAGAGTGGCTCGCTTTTCCTTTCGTGGACGAGGAAACGACCAAAGAATTGGGCTTAGGATGTGTGTATAAAAACTCAGCCCCTGATTCCTGGACCTTGTACATGTGATCCAGACGCTTATTAGAGACATTAATGGAGGCTGGACGAGTCCAAAAGTCCTTGGTAGTTTGCAAGAGAACTTTTGTCATTGGTAGAGCCACGGAGGGCGAAGTGTTAGAGTGCATAATGTCAAAAACGTTATCATCCACAAAACTGGCAACGAGAGTAGGAGTCATAGATAGATCTAATGCCATGCGTTGAATAAAATCTCCATAAGACTTAACATCCTCTGATGGAGAAATAGGTAAATCCGCTTCCACATCTTGCGAGGTGGGCTGTGCATCTACATCCTCGATATGTTCAGAAAAGCCATCTGAATCGGAGGATACATTGGATGGTTCTGGAGATGATTCGAGTAATTCAGGTTGAGACGGTGCCGGTGTGTTAATCGGGGGCACAACCGGGTCTGGTGGATGCGTCGGTATCGACTGCTTCGATACCGATGGTCGATCTTGAAAGCGCGAAATGCGGGATGACACCGACTGACGATCCCATTCAGGTGGGGGTGGTATCGGGAGTGCCCAAGGGTATGGGTATCGATTCCCGTACAAATAATGCCATTGCCTCTCATCCCAAGTCAGGGGAGGAGAAGTTGGTCGGTGCCGATCCTCGACTCCACGTTCTGGGGAGGCATGAGAGGATTGACGGCTCGACATATCAGATTGCGACTGATTTGTCTGTTGAGTAAGGTCGATGTCGAGATCCGAACCGATCGGGTGAGGTTCTTGCGTGGGATCTCGACCCTGACTAGCCGAAACCTTATGGACTTTGGGTTTGTCCGTTTTAGGTTTCTTCGACTGCTGTGAGTCTTTGCCCTGCTTCCGGATCTTGGAAGGTACGGGGTGGTCCTTTATCGGCGTCGATCGTTTCGGTGCCGAAGCATCGATTGCGACCGTCGACGTCGATGATCCCGGAACGGGAGGACAAGTGTCCGCAGCCAAGGTGGACATCGAGGCGTGCCCGGACGTGTCTAACGGTGAAGAGGACTGTGGAGATAGTGCCTTCTCCATCAGGGCCAAGTGTAGACGAGCTGCCCTGTTTTTTCTCGTCTGGTTCGAAAACTTTTGGCAATGTCTGCACTTAGAGACACAGTGCGACTCCCCTAAGCAAACGAGGCAAAGCGAGTGCCCGTCGGTGGGGGATATTTTAAGGCCGCAAGTCCTACACCGTTTGAAACAACCCCACCGCGGGGCCATAGGCCAGCGGGGGGGGAACGTAAATAAAGAACAAACACCGAAAGAAAAATGCTAACTACAAAAATAAAGAAAGAGAAACTAACTAAACGCAAGTTTAGCAAAAAAATTTGGTACTTAGCAGACCGAAGCAGAAGGCGTCCTACCAGCGCGGCGGTCAGAAGAGAACTGGCGGGATCTGCGTGCCCCTCCTTGGTCATGCGCAGTGGAGCCGGCGCGTGACCTGGGAGAGGCGCGAAAATCCCTTTTGCTAGCTACCGGTACCGAGAAGGTTCAGCGCAGGCGCAGTATTCCCAAGGGTGTGATGCACAGAGACCACGAAGAAGATCCTCTGTTAAGGGGATAAGCCATTTTCTCTCCAGACAGCTGGCAACCTCCTTGGCCGCTGCAACAGGCAGACGGTCTCTCTGGATCAGCCACTCTCATACGTGGCTCACCACCAGCTGAGAGCCATCGTTTTTTAGCAGGCATTTTGTCCCTTTACATGTTTGTGTGAAACTCTGTAAATCGAGACCTAATGAACCCCTGTGGCGATTCACCACAGCGGACAAGGAAACATCTCTGGATGGTCAGGTCTGGAAGCTTTCATACAAGGAGGGAATAGTTGTTCTATTTTATTTTTTTTCGATTCACCACAGAGGACAAGGAAACATCTCTGGATGGTCAGGTCTGGAAGCTTTCATACAAGGAGGGAATAGTTGTTCTATTTTATTTTTTTTCGATTCACCACAGAGGACAAGGAAACATCTCTGGATGGTCAGGTCTGGAAGCTTTCATACAAGGAGGGAATAGTTGTTCTATTTTTTTTTTTAAGATGGTCACCCAATTAAAAAACAACAACCGAACCCTGAGAATTGGCCTATGCATTCAATAAAATTACAGAATCCTTTGATGAACGTGTAGATTGTGACGTTCCAGATGGGGCAGGGTTGCCAGCTCTCGGTTGGGAAATGTCTGGAGATTCTGAGGGCAGAGCCTGGGGAAGAAGAAGAGGTTTGGGGAGGATGGGGACCTCGGCAGGGTATAATGCCACACAGCCTACTCCCTACAGCCATTTTCTCCAGGCGAACTGATGTCTGTCTTCTAGAGACCAGTTGTAACCCCGGGAGACCTCCAGCCACTACCTGGATGTTGGCAACACTAACCTGGGGAGATGCAACTGGGAATGTATTATTTACAAAAGCTCACTATAAAGGGGGGAAACCTGTGCATCAGAGAAAGATTCTAGCTGAATCAGGAAATTAGCATAACAGGACTTGGCCCGGCCTGCCTAGAAACCCCACACACATACACAATACACTTGGCTTTCAAAGGTTACTTGTAGGTGGCTTTTCAGGCAGGACCACATTTAAAAGATGTGATCCTCCATCTGCTGAGTAAAGTGGTATACTTAAGGTGGTCAAGTCTGGACTGGCAACAAACAGGGGACATGGGGGGGAACCCAACAGTGACACCACGCCTCTCTAGGAATCACTGGGATTTCCAGTGATCCCCAGAGGCGTCTGACATCACTTCCAGGTTTCCCCCAGAAGTGACATCAAACCATACGCCCACCAGCCATTTTTAAAATAATTTCTCCTGTCACCACTCTGACCAATGGTAGGCAATATGAGCTGGGGGGCGGGTATCCCCCGCTGGGGGACTGGCAACCCTAGATATAGTCCATTCTGTCACCTCATGATTTGACCACTTCAGTTTTCTGTATATAGGACCTAATCACAAGAATTTTAATTAAATGTGCATATGAAATGAATCAACGAAGACCCAACCAATCCAGCATCTTTGCCTTAGAATAATACTCTATGACTGTGAACAAATTCTGAGAACCCAATTCAAATGTCCAAAAAAACCCTGATACAACATTCATTGTAAAATCATTATATCTTTTTAGTTTCACGGACCAAACGTTTCTTGCATGCGTTTCGTCAAGTGAACATTTCCACACTGTGACTCACAAAGCTACCTTTCCATAAGTTGCCCCCGGATAATAAATTTGTTTTGAATCCTGTTTTGCCCAGAGGGGGGGAAAACATTAAAATGTACTCAACAGACTTCTCACATTCACCCCCTTACTTACCTTCGAGCTACTAAATTAATACTGAAAGATTATTTTAACATAGCATTTTTTGATCCCCGTCGCAGTTGTATTTTATTTCGCTCGTTGCAGCACACGGTTTCTAGTTTGTTTTTTTGGTTTTTTTACGGAAGAAAATAAGAGGGTCATGAATTTTTAAAAAGAAAAAGAGAGATTCAGAGAGCTCTGTGATTTACGGCGACCTCCTAGCATCCCTAACACAAATTATGTTGTAGCTCTGCTTAATACTTGGACAAGTGTAGATACTCCTACACAAAGGCCTTGATTTGTCTTAATTACCACAGTTCAGCAATCCTGAGGCGGATGAGATGGGGCCCTTCCCTTCTCTCCTCCCCTTTCGGAGCTGCTCGAATCCCAGGCTACTAATCCTTCAATTAAACCAAGGTGGACTAAAAAAAAAAAAAAGAACACAGAGAAAATGGTGTGTGAAGTGTATGTTTATGTCTCCAGATTTTTAAGAAGCCATTACCATCTATCCGGTTGTCAACGCAGCTCTGTTATCGGGCTGGCTGGAGCTGCCTTGGAATTCCCTCGCAAGGTACGCCAGAGTCATCCATCTGCTTAACTTACGTGGGATTAGTCATTAAATGGACCACGCCAGCCACCGTCTTACAAGACGGAGTATTCATTATTTCAGGCCTCTGTCGGGAGAGGAGCTACCCTCGTCTGTGAGGAGATACACTTTCACATTTTTAGGTGTCCCTCCCACATCGCCAAGTGCTGAGCGTTTCCAGGGGGTAGAACTGCATCCGTCTAAGCGAAGGTTGCCAGCCTCCAGGTAGGGCAAACGTGGAAAAACACTGTGTCAAAACAAAACACGCAATTCTGATAGGCGACTATGTCTTCATATATTTGCTTAAATCATACACTCAGGGCTTTTTTGTACAAAAAGCCCAGCAGGAACTCATTAGCATAATAGGCCACACCCAACAGCGGAAACTCATTAGCCTATTAGGCCACACCCCTGACACCACAGTTCATTAGCATATTAGGTCACACACACCATGTCTTTCCTTGGCTTGCCCAGGTGTCCTGCGTCTGCAGGGAGACCAGGCAAGCTGGCCCTTGGACAGGCCGGGGAAGGCACAGGGAGGAATTTAAATGCCTCCCCGATCCTTCCAGGGGGGGGCCTGGCCCACCCACCTCAGAGTCGCCGGGGGAGGTCACTCTCCAGGCCTTCCTTCTGTAGCCATGCACGCAGTGGGGTTGGCTGTAGTGGGTGTGGCCAGCTCTGAAGCCAGCCAGAACTCTGTTCCTGTGCGTTCCTGCCCAAAAATAGCCCTGCGATGTGCTTAAATATAAAGACCCTAGTGTATCATAATTATAGTACATTGATAACAAAAACCTAAAGAACAACATCTATCTTATTATATATATACACAGCTACAGAGACAAATATACAGACAGGATTAACTGTTGCAGGAGGTGGTGGCGGCTACAAGCATGGGTGGCTTCAAGAGGGAATTAAATAAACCTATGGAGCAGAGGTCCATCAGTGGCTATTAGCCACAAAGGTATAGATAGGAACTCTCAGCCTGGGGCAAGGGATGCTCTGTATTCTTGGTGCTTGGGGGGGGGGGCAACAGTGGGAGGGCTTCTAGTGTCCTGGCCCCACTGGTGGACCTCCTGATGGCACATGGTATTTTTGGCCACTGTGTGACAGAGTGTTGGACTGGATGGGCCACTGGCCTGATCCAACATTGGCTTCTCTTATGTTCTTATGATTCAATTATAGACTATCTTGCTTTCTGATGAGAGACTGATGAGAGATGCAGCCGTCATCAATGCCAATGTTGTAGGTTGTTTTGCTTTCCGAAATGAGATTCAGCGAGCATCAAAGCAACACGCCTCCCGGGCAAAAGTTGCATGTTTCAAGAAATTCTTCCTTCAGGCAAATTATTTTCCCCGGAACCAAAGCTCACAATGCTACAATGCACGAGTAAAACGATTCTGTACATCTCCGGGAATTACAACCGATCTCCAGGCGATGGAGATTAGTTCTCCTGTTGAAAATGGCTGCTTTGGAGGGCAGTCTCTACTCAGTGGTGTCAAACATAAGGCCCGGGGGCCAGAACCAGCCCATCCAGGGCCAGTTTGGTGTAGTGGTTAAGTGTGCGGACTCTAAACCCAGCCAGTTTGGCGTAGTGGTTAAGTGTGCGGACTCTAATCTGGGAGAACCGGGTTTGATTCCCCACTCCTCCACTTGCACCTGCTGATGTGACCTTGGGTCAGTCACAAGTTCTGGCACAGCTGTCCTTGAAAAAGAGCAGTTTGTGCCAGAGTTCTCTCAGCCTCAGGGGAAGGGAAAAGAGTTTGTAAGCCGCTCTGAGACTCCAAGTGAAGGGCGGGGTATAAATCCAATCTCGTCTTCTTCTTCTTATGCGGCTCGTGAACAGCTCGTACAAGGAAAGGAACAGGAGACTGTTCGGGGAGAGTGGGCAGAGCCCCTCCAATTGTGGCTTCAGCATGGCGGAACAACCTCGTCTGCAGCAGTCAAGCAGAGGGGGGGCATCTGCCCAGTGCTGCACCCCTGGCTCTCCAGTCTGCCCATGTGGGTTTTCCTTTGCACGCCCCCCTCCCAGCCCATGAGGCCTTGCAGTGGGGATACACCAACTCAGAGCTTATCAGCTGCTGTCCTTTATACAGTTTATATTTATGGCACACGTGGCCCGGCCCGACAAAGTGACATGTATGTCAGATCTGGCCCTTGTAACAAATGAGTTTGACACCCCTGCTCTACAGCATCATACCTGGATAAGATCCCTCCCCGAACCCCGCCCCCCCTAGGCTCCACCCCCCAAAAATCACCAGAGTCGACAACCCTAAGGCCAATGACTTTGATGAACTTAGTAACTCCACTTAGGATGGTCCGGTTCCTTTCAGTGAGAACCCCAGAGACACTGCAGCTCTCTGTGATACCTAGCAGTAAACTAGTTGCCCCACCCTGCTAATCCTGAGAACAGCAAATCCAATGCAGCCAGTGTCTCCAGCCCTTGGTTAGCAATCCCCAAGAGCATGGGGGAGGGAGATGGAGACTTCTGAGAAGTCACTTCCTGTTCTGAAACACAGAGGTACTGTTTTCTGGTTCTAGCACTGCCAGGAGACCAGTATATAACGTGTTGGCGGTTAACTTTGTTTTGTAGGCATTTCTGCAATCCAGCTTGGACACTAAGAGTGGAAAGGTGGAAACTTTCTGAATAATCATCAGTCGCACATCACCAACAGCCCACCGTGCAAAGTCACTTTATGAATTATATGTATCTATATATCTAACTAGGGGTCGCAGTGGCTCAGAGGTTAAAATGCTGAATTGCAGATCAGAAGATCTGTAGTTCAGCAGTTTGAGACCCTAATGCTGCATGACGGAGTGAGGTCCTGTCTCTGGCCCCAGCTCCTGCCAACCTAACAGTTCGAAAGCAAGAAATTGCAAGTAGATAAATAGGTACTGCTTCGGTGGGAAGCTAACAGCGTTCCGTGCGCCTCAGCGTCTAGTCATGCCGGCCACATGACCACAAAGAAGTCTTTGGACAGCACTGGCTCTTCGGCTTGGAAACGGAGATGAGTACCACCCCCTAGAGTCGGATTCGACTGGCTTTCAAGCAAGGGAAACCTTTACCTTTGTATATCTAATAGCCACATGTGGCCCCCATTTGCGGATATCTAAACCCACAAATCAGGGCCACACAGAAGGAAAACAGATATTTCTGCAAAGAAGAAGAAGAAGAGGCTTACAAACTCCTTTCCCTTCCCCTCCCCACAACAGGCACCCTGTGAGGTAGGTGGGGCTGAGAGAGCTCTAACAGAAACTGCTCTTTTTCAAGAATAGCTCTGACAGAGCTATGGCTTGCCCAAGGTCATCCAGCCAGGTGCAAGTGGAAGAGCGGGGAATCAAACTTGGTTCTCCCAGATTAGAGTGCGCACACTTAACCACTACACCAAACTTGGAGGATGTGAAAATTTACCTCCTCTGCAACAGCAGCTGGGAGTGGCTGAGCCAGAATCAGCAGCAGCAGCAGTGGGATGGGGGAGAATGGTAAGAGGGGGAAGGGGTCCCCCACGAGTATCGTGGGTCCCCACTTGTCACATCCAATTTCTGATCGTATTTTTTACATTTTCTTTGTTAGGAGGAGATGATCTCTACCTCCGCTCCTGTTCATGACACTTCCTCTTTTGCTTTCCCCTGAGGGCATGTCAATTCACACAAGTTGACTGTAAGGCCTCTTCATTTTATTAATAATAATAATTCTATCATCTCTTAATTATGGAGGCATTCTGCAAGACATTCAGCCAACACATGCACGTCGACAGCAAGGCCTCTTCTTTTTAATAACGATAATAATAATTCTATCATCTCTTAATTGCAAAATAAAAAACCCCACTCTGCAAGCAAAGGAGCTTCGTAAAGCGAAAACAACTCAGAGAATTAACAAGATACAGTGGCTGGGCTGAGAAGAGACCATCCAAAAATCCTTTAGCATAGGTCCAATCTTTTAATCAAGAGCTTTTGATTCTGCAACCGAGTTTCATCGCACAACAAACAAGTCATTTGTATCCCTCAACCCACCGCTGCACCTCATTCAAGGAAATGAACTGGGCCCCACATCAAAGCTCACTGAAGGTATTTGGATTCATCCCCTTGACTGGGGGAAGGTTTGGGATCTGTGCCAAAATGAACAAAAAGACACAACCATCTCATCTTCTTTATATTATCACCCTGATTTCTTTATTGCAGAATCCCCACCATTCCTCTAAAGAGCACAGGACAAATGTGGAGGGCATTCCATATCCAGGATGTGAAGGAATAGACTTGCAATCCCTGCTGCCTCTCCTCGTTAACCCCTGGGAGGTCGGAGAAACCCCCCAAAAGAAAAACTCTCCCTAATTGGGACAGAAAGAGACATCCTAATCTGGGAGGGGGGGAGGAGGAGGAGGAGGAGGAGGAGGAGAAGAAGGAGAAGAAGGAGAAGAAGGAGAAGAAGAAGAAGAAGAAGAAGAAGAAGAAGAAGAAGAAGAAGAAGAAGAAGAAGAAGAAGAAGAAGAAGAAGAAGAAGAAGAAGAAGAAGAAGAAGAAATTGGATTTATACCCCACCCTTCACTCGGAGTCTCAAAGAGACTTACAATCTCCTTTCCCTGCCCTTCCCCACAACAGACACCCTGGGAGGTAAGGTGGAGCTGAGAGAGCTCTTTCAAGAACTGCTCCTGAGAGAACAGCTCTGAAAGAACTTGTAACTGACACGGGGTCACACAGCAGCTGCATGTGGAGGAGTGGGGAATCAAACCCGGTTCTCCCAGATTAGAGTCCGTACTCTTAACCACTACACCAAACTGGCTCTCCAAGCAGAGGACACATGAAAAAACTCTCTCTTCCATTTGGGGCAGCTCTTTGGATGCTTGGGGAAACCACCACTTCCTCTCACTCTCCACAGGTATACAAAATAAACTTAGATATCACCAACTGCTACCAATGACTCTGGCAGTGTTCCCTGCCATACATCCAGCAGTTTGTACCTGCATTACCTCTCAGAGGCCCTGCCTAGTTGCAGAGACTTCCACTAGACTTCTATAAGCAACTGCAGGGGTGATCCATCACGCAGCTATCATGAGCCAGGTATGGGAAGCTTCTCTGCTTCCTTTGCCCGCTATCACATTTCAGATAGGAAGACCAAATAGTTTCCAGATATCATAAGTGAATATCTGAATAAAAGAATACACATGTTTAATCAAGCTTTCGGACAGTGCAAGGGAACAAAGAAAAGGTGAAAACACACAGTCCTCTCCCCTTACATTAAGTACTTCCTAAAGAATATTTAGTTTAGGTCAGGTGAATTTGCAGTAGTTCAGAGTTTATCATTACCTTAGAACTCCAGGCTGGGACTTCTCACCATTATCCCTTGCTGTGCAAACAAGGTGGAGTCCCTAGGTAAAAAGCTTAGTCCATCATGGCTTGAGCCTATCCAAAGAACTGCCTCATGTCCTGAATTTAAATAACTCTTATCTCCTCTTGCCCTGGGATGACCTTCCCTTCTCTTCTGGTCCCACGGGAAGAGTTTTCTTTCTATCACTTTAGTCTTCCCAGCTTTGTGTGTCTAGGTGTGACTTACTAGCCAGGTGTGAGGTAAAGCACAAGTGTCCTGCTTCAGTTCCTCTCATTAGCTCACCCAAGAGTTTGAGTGCTCTGTGCTGGGAGCTTGAGGGTTCCTTTCTCCAACTCTACCCTTTCTTCTGCCAGCTATTAATCTGTAGCTGGGCTCCTGTCTATGAACATAGAGAAGCTACAAAAACTGAAATCTTGGGGTGAATTCTTGGGGGGAGGGCATGTCTCCACACAGAGCATCACAACCAAAAAGGCCCTGTCCTTTCAGGCTACCTGTCAGGTCCTGACTCCACCGGGGCGATCGCTCACAGATTTGGCGTCTCCGGGATGTGATTTTGTAGCCAGTAGCAACAGGATGGTGGGTCTCAGATATAGCTGGAGGAGGGGGGTTAGTCTCACCCCTATCCCTCACACCAGCTCATGGGCTCTCCAATACCCTCTCACTAGTCGTCCTGCTTCCCCTTTGAGAGACGCACACTCTCCCCCCCCCTCCCCAGCCTGCCCAAGCTGCCTGACTTAAATCAGCCTCCCAATCTACCCCCTTTCCCTCTCTCACCAATCCCCATCTTCCTTCAGAAGGGCAGGTCAGAGAGTCTACAGCTCCTTGAGTGCTGCTCCCAGAGGGCCATCCTTGATTCTCCTCTCTCAGTGTCGGGTGGGGAAGCTGCCTCGTCCTGCCGTTCCTCTTTTCCAAGCTTGGCTTCATCCATGTCCCTTGCCAACGGCTCGAACAGGGGCGGGGCCTGTCTTCCCTTCTCTTCCTGTTGGGGTGGCTGGGTCACCCATGGCTCTAACAGGCCTGTGTCACCCATGCCTCCCCAGGCGACAGGGGTTACGGTCAGGGTTCCCTCTAAGCTGAGCTGGTGTGAGCTAGCTCACAGTTTTTTTAGCCTCCGGCTCACGCCTTTTTGTCTTAGCTCAGGAAGGACGGCTCTAGAGACAACTGATTTGTGCAGCAGCCAAATCGCTCGCTCGCAACTTTAATGCCAGTAGCTCACAAAGGAGAATTTTTGCTCGCAAGACTCCACAGCTTAGAGGGAACATTGGTTACGGTCCAAGTGCCGGTGGAGTCCGGGGTGTTGGACCCCGGACGCTACCCTAGAAAGAGGATACATGGAGCAGGGCCAGAGAAAGTTTAATAAAGATGACGCTTTGCATCCTTCAGTCATTTCCCCCCCTCTGCAGCATACTCACTTCCCTTCTGAAACATTTGTGCAGTACAATAATTTCCTACGTTCTAAGCAGGACACATGATTTCCAGCACAGTCCTGACCAAAGTTACACCCGTCTTAGCCCACTCAAGTCAATGCGCTTCGAAAGGTGTAACTCTACTCAGGATGGCACAGATAGTTGCTTAAACCTCTGCAGACTGAAATCCATTTATTAAGTGCATGCTTAGATTTATGTTAAGCGTCAGGAGTGTTGCATAAATAATTTCAGTACTACCCTTGTAACTTCTCTCTCATGAAACTTTTAACTTATGCTAACAACAAAATTGAGGCAATATCGCTTCGTGTTTATGGCGATACATGCAAGCGCTTTAATTGTTCCACAGCGTGAGGTCTTGGAGTCTTGGATGCATCATCATCAATTTCGATTAAAATAGCAGTTTTAAAACCCATTTATTTTTTAATTGTCCTTCTTGCCCTCCTCCAGCCCCCCCCCCCCCCGCCCCCAAACAATGCACATGACACAGCAAGAAAGCAATCCAGAAACTGTTTGTGCCTGTTGGTTCACGTCTGTCATTTGCCTAAGAATTTCTCCCTCCTCCTCCGACGACATTCCAAGTGGCCTTTTGCATTCGGAAAACGGGTGTCAGTTCTAACCCTGGGAAAGTTAAGGGTAGGCGACCGGCTCGGCTCTTGTGACCACAGCTGAATCCTGCCTAAATCGAAGCTAGCCGATGCTCTCTGCATTTACACGTTATCCGTTTATTCAGATTAAACAGCACGCCGCCTGTATTGTTTAAGGCAACGTCCTACAACAACCCGAGCGGATATAAATCATACGGAATGGCAGAAGCAGATGAAATGTATGGATCGACAATTAAAATACAGTCGTGCCACACCGTAGCGAGCAATATCGGAATGCTATTTCTCCCCCATCTTATATATCACCGCACGATCAATACGCCCTCCAAACGGTGCGTCACAGTTCTCTTTACAAATTTCTTCTGGATCTGTGCCGAGGGACTGCAAAGACTTCCCTGCTGTTGGTAACAGAGATGTCTGAATTGCTCGACAGGGGTGGGAAACGATTCTGTTGACTGGATCGTCCCGAGAATCTGGAGAGAACTGATACGGTTTTGTGTAACAGACAAAACTATATGCAACCATATACATTTGGGAAGAGGCTGGGTTTCACAAGCGTAGTTTGCAGAAGGTCATACATTCAGTCCCAAGGAAATCCAGTTAAAACAATCTCAAGTAGCAGGGGTTAGAAATAATATTCCCTTCTTTGGTGTAGTGGTTAAGTGCGCGGACTCTAATCTAGGAGAACCGGGTTTGATTCCCCACTCTTCCACTTGCACCTGCTGGATGACCTTGGGCAAGCCATAATTCTGTTAGAGGTGTTCTTGAAAAAAAGCAGTTTCTGTCAGAGCTCTCTCAGCCCCACCTACCTCCCAGGGTGTCTGTTGTGGGGAGGGGAAGGGAAAGGAGATTGTAAGCCGCTCTGAGACTCCTCTGGGTAGTGAAGGGCGGGGTATAAATCCAATCTCTTCTTCTTCTTCTACCTCACAGGGTATCTGTGGTGGGGAGGGGGAGGGAAAGGAGATTGTAAGCCGCTCTGAGACTCCTCGGGGTAGTGAAGGGTGGGGTATAATTCCAATCTCTTCTTCTTCTTCTACCTCACAGGGTGTCTGTTGTGGGGAGGGGAAGAGAAAGGAGATTGTAAGCCGCTCTGAGACTCCTCTGGGTAGTGAAGGGCGGGGTATAAATCCAATCTCTTCTTCTTCTTCTACCTCACAGGGTGTCTGTTGTGGGGAGGGGAAGGGAAAGGAGATTGTAAGCCGCTCTGAGACTCCTCAGGGTAGTGAAGGGCGGGGTATAAATCCAATATCTTTTCTCTTCTTCTTTTTGTGCAGTTTAATGGTATCCACAAAAACCGAAGACAACCTTTTTTTGCAAAGACTCCGAAGAGCTACTGCCAGTCAGATTAGACAATACTGAGCCAGATGGGCCAATAATTCGGAAAGGGGCCGTGGATCATTTAGATAGATCCCGTTTTGTAGGGAGAAGGTCCCAATTTCAATCCCAGGCATCTCTAGTTACAAGGATAAGGTAGGAGAGCCAGATTTGAGTCCAGTAGCCCCTTAGAGACCAACAAGATTCTCAGGGTATAAGCTTTTGGGAGTCAAAGTTCCCTTCATCAGACCAAAATCATCTTGGTCTTTAAGGTACTTCTGGACTTGAACCTAACTGGCTCTACTTCAGACCAAGCCTGTAGCCAGGATTTTGTGGCTTGTAGGGCAATTTTTTTTCTGGTAGGGCTGAAGTTCTCAGTGTGGAAAGAAAAGCCATTTAGCCAACAGAGGGCCATGCCTTCCTTGACGGAGTCAATCCATTTCATGTTGGGTCTTCCTCTCTTCCAACTCCCTTCAACTTTTCCTAGCAGTACTGTCTTTCCCAGTGAACTCCTCTTAGCAGTACTGTCTTTCCCAGTGAACTCCTCTTAGCAGTACTGTCTTTCCCAGTGAACTCTTCCTAGCATTATTGTCTTTCCCAGTGACCTCTTCCTAGCAGTACTGTCTTTCCCAGTGAACTCCTCTTAGCAGTACTGTCTTTCCCAGTGAACTCCTCTTAGCAGTACTGTCTTTCCCAGTGAACTCTTCCTAGCATTATTGTTTTTCCCAGTGAACTCTTCCTAGCAGTACTGTCTTTCCCAGTGAACTCCTCTTAGCAGTACTGTCTTTCCCAGTGAACTCCTCTTAGCAGTACTGTCTTTCCCAGTGACCTCTTCCTAGCAGTACTGTCTTTCCTAGTGAACTCTACTGTCTTTCCCAGTGACCTCTTCCTAGCAGTACTGTCTTTCCCAGTGAACTCTTCCTAGCATCATTGTCATTTACCAGACTAGAGGCACACAGAAGCGCTCCTCCTGATGGACAGCAGTGTTTACATCCAGGTACACAGTCAGACAATTCTGAGCACTCAGTCAACATCCTTCTCTGCCCACCCCCCACCCCCAGTAATTTAAATACCTCTGGAGCCAAGTCAGGATGATTAATTTTCTCCTATAAATTTCCCCCTTGCCATGCCAGCATTCAGTTTCATAATATCATAAGGAATTGCTCTCACCATATCAAATAAGGCAGGATTTGCTGACGAAGAAGAATTGGGGACGGACTAGCCAAGAGAAGATTATTCTCAATTCGGGCTAAGTAGTGGTTTTCAAAAGGTAGCAGATTTTTGTTGGCAGTGGGAGGGGGGGGAGATTCTCCCCAAACGTTGCTTTGGAGGATTTAGGCAGAGGATTTGTCAAAACTTCCCTAAAGCAAGTTTCTGTCTCCAACTTTCTTGCCAGTTTTTCGCACCTGCCATAGAAACAACTCACGAACCTCCTTCTCCTTGGCACCAGGACAACGGAATAAGCCGCACGGCCCATCTGGGCGTCCTGAAGGTTCCCAAATGGGATGGCAACACCAGTATCCTCTGTCAGACCAGCTGAGGAAAGCACGCAAGTGGTGTGTGTGGCTACAGGGACACCCGACCTATGGCTCTGGAAGCAAGATCTGTAAACTCGAATCGAAAAGTTTGTGTAATTCAGGTGCAGCGGTAAAAAAGAAGAGCCTTCATTTTGGCAGAATTTAGATTAGAAATATATATCCAGTACAGAGGGAAGAGTGCAAGACTGACCAGAGGGAGAGAAAGAAATTTAAATACCTTGGTCCCAAACCCCCACCAGGCAACAAGCTTTTGAAAAATACAGAAAGGCTTTGATGAAGCTGGCCTTATATGGAATCAGCTCGCTGGTCTACCAAACTGAGAGTCAGTATGGTATAGTGGTTAGGAGGGCAGACTCTAATCTGGGAGAACCGGGTTTGATTCCCCCACTCCTCCACATGCAGCTGCTGGTGTGACCTTGGGTCAGTCACAAGTTCTTTCAGAGCTGTTCTCTCACGAGCAGTCCTCAAAAGAGCTCTCTCAGTCCTACCTACCTCCCAGGGTGTCTGTTGCGGGGAGGGGAAGGGAAAGGAGTTTGTAAACCGCTCCGAGACTCCTTCGGGTAGTGAAGGGCGGGGTATAAACCCCATCTCATCTTCCTTTTATCTTCTACCAATTTCAGTATTTTCTAGGCAGACTGGCAGTGGCTCTCCAGGGTCTCAGGGGTCCTTCACATTAGCTACTACGTGGTCCTTGAACTGGAGATGCCGGGGACTTTCTGCGTGCCAAGCAGATGCTGAGCCACACAGCTGCTTCCCAAGTCAGGTCCAAAGAACCCAGACTCTTGTTAAACGTACACTGTAGTTTGACTCTGGGTTGCGTAGAGGGAGTTGCCCTGGAATACCTTTCCAGGCCTTTTCATGCCCTTCGGCTGTTTACTTTAAGTAGGCAGGAAAATCTCTTTTAGGAGGATAAATGAATGATGAGCCCTACTTCCTAAAAAGAAACAGACACATTCCATCTGTCCCACCAGCATTTTGGGGGGAAAATGGGGGGGGGGGATTTGGGACTCTGTATCGACAAGTGATTTACTGGTGCAAAGTCAACAAGACTATCTGATTTCTCCTTGCGGCTGAATTCATATTGTTTATCTTGGGGAACCTGCCATCTTGAACATCCATCCATCCATCCTTATCTCGCATCTCTGGCCAGGAACACTCTACAGGTCAGCTTCCTTCCCTAACAAAACTTGGCTTGCAGGAGGAGAGGAGATATTAATGGGCTGTGGAGTAAACTCTGGAGCGGTCTCCAAACCGAATGTTGACATTTCTCCCCCCTGACTCACTCTTTGCCAGCACCTGCCCTGCAAATGTTCCTTCGCCCATCCATGCAGCAAGGAGACGACTCCACTCGCCTGATTGTTCTCCTAGCTGCCACCCAGGAGTTCTCTTTGCCTCAGTCTCCAGCATGACCTTGCAGACGCCGCCCCGTGTCCCCACTTCCTCCAGCCTCCCACTGGTCCCAAGGCTGTACCTAGCAAGGATACTTGGTCCTCCTACTGCCATGGGGGTACTGAGGCCAATCACAGCCTGTTGGGAGGTTTGAAAACCAAGCATCCTCCTACCATTGACACGGCTGTTTCTGAACTGGTGCCCTTTGCAGAGGCAGAGGTGACACCTCCTGTGCTCTTCGGAAGCACCTGCTGCTCTGATGAGGCGAAGGGAAGCCAGGGCTGGCTGCTTGCTTTGAGGGAGAGGTGTCTGGGGGAAGAAGCAAATGGGCACCAGGAAACACACCGGTGAGCACCATGGGCACCCAAAGCCCTTAAAGGTAAAGGTTCCCTTGCTCGAAAGCCAGTCGAGTCCGACTCTAGGGTTGTGGTGCTCATCTCCGTTTCAAAGCCGAAGAGCCAGCGCTGTCCGAAGACGTTTCCGAGGTCATGTGGCCGGCATGACTAAACACCAAGGTGCACGGAACGCTGTTTCCTTCCCACCAAAGTGGTCCCTATTTATCTACTTGCAATTTCTTGCTTTCGAACTGCTAGGTTGGCAGGAGCTGGAACTAGAGACGGGAGCTCACTCCGTCATGCGGCACACTCGGGTCTCGAACTGCTGAACTACTGACCTTCCACAGCCTGCAGTTCAGCGTCTTAACCACTTGAGCCACCAAAGCCCTTACCACATACTAAAATGAAACTTAGGGGCACGTAAGCACACCTGCTCCTAAGCATCTCTTATTACCCATGGCTCTTTCTTCCTCCTTTTGGTGTAGTGGTTAAGAGCTGTGTTCTGGGAGAACTGGGTTTGATTCCCCACTCCTCCACATGCAGCTGCTGGCGTGACTTTGGGCCAGTCACAGTTCTCCCAGAGCTGTTCTCTCAAGAGCAGTTCTTGAAAGAGCTCTCTCAGCCCCATCTACCTCACAGGGTGTCTGCTGTGGGGAGAGCCACTCTGAGATTGTAAGCCACTCTGAGACTCCAAGGGAAGGTTGGAGTCAAAACCCAATCTCCTCCTCCTCCTTCTCCTCTTCTTCTTCTTCTTCTTCTTCTTCCCTTTCTCTCCCCTTCTTTGTCAAAATGCAGATTGTAGTCTTCTTAAGGCAGAGACCTACCCTGCTCTTAGGGATGCCAGGAACCACCCCCACCCCCGGCCACCACCAGCAGGGGATTGGGGGGGGGGGTAAGGTTGCCAGATGCAGGTTGGGAAACTCCTGGAGATTTGGAGACAGAGCTTGGGGATGACAGAGCCTGGGGCACACTGCCATAGAGTCCACCCTCCAAAGGCTCCATTTTCTCTAGGGGAACTGATCTCTGTAGTCTGGAGATGAGCGGTCATTCCAGGGGATCCCCAGGTCCCACCTGGAGGCTGGCACCCCTACCTGCTCTTCAGGTTACTCTGAAAGGGCCCCGTATGTTGATGGTCCTCCTTCTCTCTTTCCCAATTTATGTGCCTCCTTACGGCTGCTCTTTCTGGAATTTGTTTATAGGCACCATTTTATCCTCATTCAAGTACTCAAGGGGTTTGGGCTCCCGGCCAAGCTGAAATCCCTACAGCCCTGGCATTTGTGAAACTCCACGTACAAACTCCTCTCTTGATTAACCGCTTCAAAGGCACAATGGATGCTTTTGAAATCTCTCTCCCCCCCCCCCCAAAAAAGGAACCGGGGCAGACGCCTGACCAGGTGCTCAAAGAAGCGTCTTCAATCAAGAAGTCTACCATTAATAACAGGGGAAGGATAGGCACAGGTTTATTTCCTGCCTTTGAGCCGTGGATGCAGAAGTAAACACATTAATAAGCAGGTGGGTGCAAAGCAGGAAGATAATTAGAAACCCAAGTGCCGGTGCCGCAGCGACCAAACAAGAACTTCTCGCGGAGAATTAGTGGGCACTGCTCCATCACAACCGAGAACACCTGAGGGAGGTGAAGAGGTACAATATCCCTGACCAGGTTGGCCCCAGGCGAGCTCGAGCTTCTCAGATCTCGCAAGCTAAACAGGGTCAGCCCTGGTCAGTATTTGGCTGGGAGACCACCAAGGAATACCAAGGCTGGGATGCAGAAGCAGGTGACGGTAAACCACCTTCAAACATCTCTTGCCTTGAAAACCCTACAGGTCACCAACTCACCATAGGGTTGCCAACTTCCAGGTGGCACCTGAAAATCTCCCACTATTACAGTTGATCTCCCGACGACCAAGATCGGTTCACCTGGGCTAAACAGGAGGGTGGCCTCTATGGCATTATACCCTGCTGAGGCCCCTCCCCTCCCTAAACCCCGCCCTCCCCAGGCTCCACACACCCCAGGTATTTCCCAATCTAGAGCTGGCAACCCTAGCTCATAAGACAGCAAAGACATGATGGCAAAAAAAGACCATAACTTATACAATAAAGGGGGGGGTCTTAGATCTGTAGTCAGCAAGTATCACGTGTTTCGCTGGCCCACCTGTAACCTTTTAAAAGAAGGTTTTGATCTAATTGTCAGGGGCCACGCTGTCCAGTTCTGGAGGCCTTGTTACAGGAAGGACATAGAATGAATCATAGAATGTTAGAGTTGGAAGGGACCTTGCAGGTCATCTAGTCCAACCCCCTGCACTCTACAGGAGCATAGCCAAAAGATAGCCCTTCAACATACCCAAAAGATGGTCATCCAGCCTCTGCTTAGAAACTTTAGAGCAAGTGCAGAGGAGAGCAACAAGGACGATTAGGAATTTGGCCTTACGAAGAAAGGTAGCGGGAACTGGGAACGTTCAGCCTGGAAAAGAGGAGGTGGAGGTGGGATATGATTACTCTTTTTAAGTATCTGAAGGGCTGTCATTCAGAGAAGGCGCTATTTCCATTGGCAGTGGAAGACGGGACTCGCAATAATGGGTTTCAATTACGGGCAGGAAGATATCAGGATATTAGGAAAAACCTTTTAACAGTAAGGACAGTTCAGTGGTTGAAATGGTGGCCCAGGGATGTTGTGGGGTCTCCCTCCTTGGAGATATTAAGAGGAGACTGGAAACAGGAAACCTCTTCAGGAAACAATCCATATACAAAAGAACTTCCTCAGGAAAGCTCCTCCATTAGCATGTTCACAGCCTGGGGAACTCCTACAAGACAATGACTCAGCCCTACCCCACCTTCCTGAGTAGATATAAATTACCTGCCTACCATTTTCTTCTCACCTTGACACAGAGAGTACTCCATCTTTCTGTGTTATACCTCTGAGGATGCCAGTCACAGCTACTGGCGAAATGTCAGGTCCAACAATGCCAAGACCACGGCCATACAACCCGGAAAATCTGCAACAGCTAATGAACTCCGGCCGTGAAAGCCTTCGACAACAGACTGGACAATTATTTGTGAGGGATGCTTTTGGTCACCCTACGTGGTGCAGGGGCTTTTAATTCTGAATTGTGAAATCCATTTTATTGGATCATTTCTCGGCCACTAACGGTGGGTGCTCATTAACAAAGAGATCCCAAATGGCACATTCTCGTGCCTATACCCCTCAGTGGGGTGTAATGCCACCACAGAGTCCACACTCTAATCTGGAGAACCGGGTTCAATTCCCCAGTCCTCCACTTGAAGCCAGCTGGGTGACCTTGGGTCAGTCACAATCCTCTCACCCCCCCCCCCCAATAAACCTAGCTCGCCACAAAGAGAGCTAGAGTTTCAAGCTGCCAGACAATCTTCGGATCTCCTGACTATACTACACCTACTGCCATATGATAATTATTAATTAATTATTGGTCCACACTCCAAAGCAGCCATTTTCTGCAGGGGAACCGATCCCTGTTATCTGGAGATTAGCTCTATAGCATCCTATCACCATCTGAGTTCCCCTCCCTCCCAAAACACTGCCCTCCCCAGGCACCCCTCCAAAGAGCTGACAAACTGACCCTTTAGTGCAGGGGCGTCAAACATGCGGCCCAGGGGGCAGATCAGGCCCCCGGTGGGCTTCCATTAGGCCCGCAGTGGAACTGGCCATTTCCTGCTTCCAGTTCTGCTGCCGCTGCTGCATCATAGCTTGCTTTGCCAGACTCTCTTAATCACTCAGCCATTTCATGTTTTAACCTGGGTCCTAGACTCAGAACTCTGAGCATGAGATTTCTGTGGTGAATGTCGATAAATCAAAAGTAGGTTTGCAGCTTACAGATACCCACTTGAATGGCACACTCAAGATGGCAACAGCCAGGGGTCATTTCGTAGAAAAAGAGCTAGGGGAACTTATAAGCATAACCTATTAGCATATGCCATACCCCCTGACATCACCGGAAGTGTGTCATAAGGCCACACACCCTGACATTACTGGGAGTGTGTCATAAGGACACACACCCCGCCCCCAACGGTCCCAGCCGCCGGCACCGGCCTTGCAGCTCCACTGCCGAGCCCCATGAGGGGCCCGGCGGTGGACCTGCAAGGCCGGCGGGAGTGCAAGGAAGCCCCGCAAAGGCCCTCCCTGGCCCCAGGCAGGCAGGGTCCCCCCCGAAATGACCTCTGGCAACAGCACAGACATTTTGATGCAATAATTCAGAGCAAGAGGTGTCCGTTATCAGATACTGTTAAATAAACAAAATATTGCAAGAGTGCTAACGTTTTAAAGGTTCCCTTGCTCGAAAGCCAGTCGAGTCCGACTCTAGGGTTGCGGTGCTCATCTCCGTTTCAAAGCCAAAGAGCCAGCGCTGTCCGAAGACGTTTCCGTGGTCATGTGGCCAGCATGACTAAACACCAAGGCGCACGGAACGCTGTTACCTTCCCACCGAAGTGGTACCTATTTATCTACTTGCAATTTCTTGCTTTCGAACTGCTAGGTTGGCAGGAGCTGGAACTAAAGACGGGAGCTCACTCCGTCTTGCGGCACCCAGGTCTCGAACTGCTGAACTACCGACCTTCCACAGCCTGCAGTTCAGTGTCTTAACCACTTGAGCTCACCGCAGCTAACGTTTTAGGCATGTTTTTATTTTAAGTTAAAAAAAAACCCTTTGTGTTTGCATCCTTTATAAAGTTTATATCTCCGCTACCTGGCATTACATTTTATGACACACGTGGCCCAGCCCAACAAGGTCTCATTTATGTCAGATCCGGCCCTCATAACAAATGAGTTCGACACCCCTGCTTTAGTGTTTACATATCACAAAGCAACGAAGGTATTAATCTTTTACACTTCAGTGCAAAGCCCAGAGGAAGCTGGATGCGCCTAAGTGCTACTGAAATAAATTGGATTTGAAGAGCTCAACCCTATGCTTCGCTTCCAGTGATGTCAGACGGAGGGAATTAGCCTACAGTCCTGTGCTTGGGGAAAAGCCCCGTTGAACTCAATGGGACTTGCTTCTGAGTAAACAAGGACTGAGCGGGGCAAGAATTGTTGACTGTCTCCAGATCACCACCACAAGTTTCCATCAGGCATGCTCCAGCTCCCCGGGAAAGAGTTAGGAAAACAATCCGGTGGTCTGTTTATTGTAAAGATTTCGGAGTGTTGGTTTAAAAATAAAAGGGGGCTTGGGAAGCCACGCTTCCAGTCACCTTCTAACCCCTCCAGCTGCAGTCAGACCCCTCCTGCCATTTCTAACAATGGCTGGCGGAGGAAGATTTACTGTTTTGCTAACTAATTAGCTGATCTGCATGTGGCATCTCTTTGGGGGGTTTCTTACAGACAGCCCTCAAAGCCGTCCGGAACTTCCAAAGATGACAAAAGGGATGTTGCAGGGAAGGTTAATGACAAGCCCTGATTTTAAACCCTCCTTTTTGCTCCTGTGCAGATTTTAAAAAAAAAATCCCTTTAAAACGAAAGAAGCCATCTGCTTCAGCAATCCCATGGACTATTTCAGAATGAAATGAAACTGATTTGAACTTTGGTGAGCTCATAACAATGCCGGCAAAATCAATATAAGCCCTGGAGGGCGTTTATTATTTAAACTATGTTTCGCCACTCTTCTACAACTCCCAAAGAAAAACACATTGCAATAAGCAATAAAATCCAATAATCGCATCTCAAATAGCAAACATTTGTGAAACAGGCAGCAAACAGAACATCTACCAACACTGAATGCTCTCTAGAACAGGGGTGTCAAACATGCGGCCCAGGGGCCGGATCAGGCCCCCGGAGGGCTTCTATCAGGCCCACAGTGGAACTGGCTGTCTTCTGCTTCTTCTTCCAGTTCTGCTGCTGCTGCGTCATCGTAGGTTTCCAGCTTACAGATACACACCTGAACAGCATACTCAAGATCGCAACAGCACAGACATTTTGATGCAATAATTCAGAGCAAGAGGTGTCAGTTATCAGACACTGTTAAGTAAACAAAATATTGCAAGAGTGCTAATGTTTTAAGCATGTTTTTATTTTAAGTTTTAAAAAAACCCTTTGTGTTTGTGTGCTTTATAAAGTTTATATCTCCGCTACCTGGCATTACATTTTATGACACACATGGCCCGGCCCAAAAAGATCTCATTTATGTCAGATCCGGCTCTCATAACAAATGAGTTCGACACCCATGCTCTAGAAGAACGCCTATCCTCCGTTCTAGAAAGAGATGAGAGAGTAACAGCTCTGTACCACCTCCTGAAAGGTATTCCAGAACCTGGAAGCCACCACAGTAAAAGCTCTACCCACTGGATCAATTCAGCCATTACACCAAAGGAAATTTACCATTGGTTTTGCATGATGGCAGAATTGACAAACTGTGGTTTGGGACTGGCCGGCAAACTGGAATCAGAAACCATGGTTTGAAGTGAGTTAGCAAACCCGGGTTTGAGTTAATTAGGAGCCGAAATGATGTCAGAAGTGACCATTCATAACTTGCAACTGTCCATCAATCCAGAATTGGAAATCACAGTCTGGTATGACGCCTCGATTGACAAACCGTGGCAGCTGCACCATGGAGGAATGGGAATGAATTTATGAACCTGAAAGCTGCAAGGATACAGAGATGCTGCTCTGAACATGAACCCAGGAAAACATTTTATGCTGAGCCAGAATATTGGTCTATGCAGCTCAGTATGACTTACTCCAGGATCTTAGGCAGAGGTCTTTTGCATTCCCTGCTACTTGATCTTTGTAGCTGGAGAGGCCAGGGATTGAACTTGGGACCTTCTGCATGCCAAGCAGATGCTCTACCGCTGAGCCACCGCCCCATCCCTGAAATGGCTTGCCTGTTCCATGTTTGGAAACTCAAAACAAATGATATAAAGCTTTACACTGCTTACCTGTATGGTTCCCTACAAAAAAGAAACTATTGCAACTGTAGTTCCATGACGGATTATGGCACATGGCATGCATGGCCCGGCCAAAGTTATACACATTTAAATTCTATTGATTTCATTGTGCAAATTAAGGACATGCATAACTTTTTCCCCCCTGAAATCAATGAGTCCATAAAAGTTTTACCGGCAGCAGATGGGAGTATTCCCTACTGTCAGATCTAGCAAGCGCTCCCAGAGCTGACGAACTGATCCACAGTCAGGCGGCCACCTGTCAGGCGGCCACCTAAAACCAGCCCCTTCCTCCCCATTCATTGGCTGCACCCAGTGAAAGCCAAGAACAGATACACTGACTGCAGAGGGCTCAATTCCAAGCAGTTAGCTGAGATCAGTCTGACCACAGACCTACCCGTGAGAACACACAGTGTGTAGTTCCTAATGAGCAGACCTGCTGCAGAAAACCTTACCCAGCCAGCAGACAAGATGTACCCACAAATGTCCATTAAAACATTTCATCAAATATCTTACTGCCACCACGACCATCCACCCCTCATTTATGGTTCTCAAGGAAGGGCCTGGAGTCCTCTCAGAAGTACTACTGAACTTCAGACTATAGAGATCAGTTCCCTTGGAGTAAGCAGCAGCTTCAGAGGGTGGATTCTATGGCATACCATAGAGTCTAGGTGAAACAAAAGTCCTATAGTGGCCACAGTAGGTGGATACTCTAGCCTCTGCTTCAGCTACGGTATAGCACAGAGACTAGGAGAAACTGATTATTGAAACAGAGGTCCACCAGTGGCTATTAGCCACAAGGTATAGATAGGAACTCACAGGCTGGGGCAGGTAATGCACTGTATTCTTGGTGCTTGGGGGGGGGGGACAGTGGGAGGGCTCCTAGTGTCCTGGCCCCACTGCTGGACCTCCTGATGGCACCTGGTATTTTTGGCCACTGTGTGACAGAGTGTTGGACTGGATGGGCCATTGGCCTGATCCAGCATTGGCTTCTCTTATGTTCTTATGTTCTCTTACTGTCTGCAAAGACAATGAAGGCCAGAAATGTGGTTGGTGACTAAGAACCTAAAGGGAGCTCGCTGGATCAGATCAGTGGTCCATCTAGTCCAGCACCCTGTTTCACAAAGCAGCCAACCAGTTGCCCCGAGGGTCAAACATTTATCTGTAGATGGAGGCTCCCTTCAGTCACCACAGCTAGTAGCCACTGATGGACCCCTCCACCACTGGCAGTGAATATCACAGTTTAATGACTCATTGAGTAAAGAATCATTTCCTTCTGCCTGTCCTGAACATACTTCCCAACATTTTCACTGGGTGCCTCCCAAGTTACATTGCTATGGGGGGGGGGGGGGGGAAGCTTCCTTTATCCCCCTTCTTCAGCCCACGCATAATTTTATAAACTTCTATCATGTCTCCCCTTAGCTATCTTGTTTCTAGACTAAAAAGGCCCAAACTCATCAGCCCCTTAATCATCTTGGTTGCCCTCCTTTGTACGTTTTTCCAGCTCTGCAATATCCTTTTTGAGATACATCAACCTGCACTGCACACAATATCCAGCTGGCATCCTCCTATGAGTCTTCACAATACATTTTCATCTCCAACACCAAGAAAAACCTTAAGAGGAATTTGAGAGGATTTTTTTGGTTGAGTGGAACATGACAGCGGCTAGTTATACCAGCAAAAACACTTAAGAGCAAAGGGACAGTATCGCATACAGAAGACGAGCATACGGAAGCCTACAAGCGATAAAAGGCAGGAGAAATTTTGGTGGGTGGAAGTGACTTCACAGGAAGATGTTGGGTTGGAACTGACCTTTGACCTGGATGTATTACAGGATGTGACATCGTCTCCCCGCTGAGCTCCTTCCCTAGGCACAGTTAGTCTCTTGTCTTGAAAACCCTAGTCACCATAAGTTTAGGGTTGCCAATCTCCAGGTGGGGCCTGGAGATCTCCCATTATTACAATTGATCTCCACAAAACCATGATCAGTTCCCCTGCAGAAAATGGCTGCTTAGAAGGCTGGATTATACCCTGCTGAGGGGCCCTTCACTGCCTTCCCCGTGCTCCACCTCCAAAATCTCCAGGTATCTCCCAAACATGAACTGGCAACCCTATAATAAATTGACTGTGACTTGATAGCCCATTCCACCACCACATCCTGCATATCCCAGTCCTGCTTCACCTCCCAGGATTATTTTGTAGTTAGGCTACAGTGTCCAAATAACATAAGGTGCTGCTTTCATTTCTGCTAATGCTGAACAAAGTTTGCATTTAATCAATCGGATCAAATATGCAAATATAGACGAATCTGGCCAGATTTATCCTGAACGCTACTGCTTGACACAGAGAGTGATTAAAAATGCGGAATTCGCTGCCAGAGGAACAGCTTTAAAGGGGGATTAGATAGATTCGTGGAGGATAAGTCTATCGATGGCTACTAGCCATGGTGGCTGAGGGGAACCTCCACATTCAGAGGCACTAATGCTCTGAATCCCAGAGCCTCGGCCTCTATGCCCTGTTGTTGGCCATCTAGAGGAGCTGGTTGGCCACTGTGTGAGACAGGATGCTGGACTGGAAGGATCACTGGTCTGATCCAGCAATGCTCTTCTCATGTTCTTAACACAGAATCCCCAAGCAGCAGGATGTTAAGGTTCAACTTCTATCATGTTTTTATTCTACCTTTCTTCCAAGGAGTTCAGAGCAGCATCCAGGGTTCTACCCTCCTCTAGGAATGTTGTGAACTTCACGGCAAACACATTCTGCAGGCAAAAGTGCCATGTGCAACAGCCCCAATGGCTCATGAGCCACTCCTTGGATTTCTTGGCCTGGATGCCATCCAAATCAAATGGCTACCAAAGAGCTTTGTGACCGAGCAGTAGTTGTCATGTTGGTTTGCTTTCCTAGGTCTCCCATAAGCAGAGGTCATTTCGGGGGGGAACGCGGGGGAACGCAGTTCCCCCGGGGTGAGGTGCAGGGGGGCGGGGCACATGACGAAGCCCCGCCCCCTGCTTCCGGCCGCCCCGCTTCCGGCCCTCATTCAGCCAGGAGGAGGCAGGAGAAGAGGGAGGGTAAGTTGCTTCCTCCCCGCCTCTCCCCACCCCTGCCTGCCTGGGGCCAGGGAGGGCCTTGGCGGGGCTTCCTCGCACTCCCGCCGGCCTTGCAGGTCCACCGCCGGGCCCCTGATGTCAGGGGGTGTGGCATATGCTAATGAGTTATGCTAATGAGTTCCCCTAGCTCTTTTTCTACGAAATGCCCCCTGCCCATAAGGGTGTGCAAAAATGCACAAAATAAGCTCAAAAACATGCACCCAGACAGGTTGCCAGGCAGGAGGGGTGGGGATGGGGGCCGTGAAAAGGGCTACTCAGTTGCCAAAAACTCTACAGTAAAACCAGAAGTTCTTACCACAGAGTTTCCAGCAATTCCTAGAGCTACCCTTTTCACTTCAGGGTAGCTCTCGGAATTGCCAGGAACTCTATGGTAAGAACTTCCTGTAAGTCAATGAGACCATTTCCCCCCCTTTTTTTTCTTTTTTCTCCTGCTGCTGCTTCTGGTGGCAGTGGGCAATGGGACCTGGGGGAGGGGAATTCCCCCACCCCCACCTGGGGCTCGGCAGCCCAAGACACCAAGGGTGCGTTCAGATGGGCCATTTAGTCCACTTTCGGCCCGCCTCAGAAACGGATTTTATCTGTGCGATCACACAGTCAACATCTGCCTCCCGTCCCCAGCCGTCGCCTTCTAGCTCAAAACCGCTTTAACCCGGAGTATTTTGATACAAGGTCCCCAAGTGGTGTTTTCCTGATTCTCCGGTTCCAGACGTACTTTTCTGACGTCAGATCGCTCCTGCAGTGTCGAGCCACTTCCGGTTTAAACCCCCTCCCCACTCGAAAGCTGCCCGAGGCGTCCGCTTTTCGCCCGCCATTTTTTTTAAGCATTGGTGGTGTGCGCATAGGTGGAGGTCCGCCACCGCGTTATTAAAAACAATGTTTAAACGGTGCCTAATTTTAGCGTTTAGACGAGTTCGGGATCTCATGGAGGCCATTTTCGGGGTAAACGTTTAAAGGGAAGTGTTCCTTTAAAGTTTAAAGGGAAGTGTTACAACAGTCGGGTTGAAGTGGCAATCGCTGTTCTGCGCACGTGCGAAAATTTTAGTTCTACAGATGGCTGCCTGTGCGCATGCCCAAACTGAGAGAAATAAAAAAACAACACCGACGCATGTTCCCGCGTGTGGATGGCGGGGAGCGATGTAGCTGCGCAGCAATCCGGAGCAAGGAGGTGAGTGTGATCACGATTCTCCAGGTTAAAAAAGACCGCATCAGGGCTGGAGCAATTTAAACTGCTCCCAGCATTCCATCTGACCGCACCCCAAGGGTGAAACTTTTTAAAGAGACAATGTTATAAATAATCACTTGCTGACTGATTTGCTCACTCTGTATTTGAACAATTGGTGGCCAAGTTGGGCACAGCAATAACGGGTATATGTGGGGAGGGGAAAACTAGAACTTGCAATGAGCTGTGGCAGCATATGCCTACACAAAACACAGCTGATTGCACTAGACTGTACTATTTAAGTATGCAAAAAGTCTCCCAACAAACAGGCTCAAACTGCTCACAAACAGCTAAACCAGTTGACAAAAACTCAGCTCCCTGCTTAAAGTTGCCAGGTCCTACCTTGCTGCCAGCTGGAGGTCTCCTTGGCACAGTCGGGATGTCTTCTGGTGCGCGCGCTTTGCCACGATTACGTTACCGGGAAGTGGCGTCATCACGCTGCTGATGTTGGGGGCAACACTCTACGTTTTGGGCAAAGCTCTACGTGGGTTTTCCCCTCAAAACCATAGTTTGCCCAAAGTCGGCAATGCAATGATGTCACTTCCAGATGACATCATCATGCCAGTGCTGCGGGAGGGGGCTTTTGGGGGGTGGAAACCCCACCGCAACCGGGGGGATGGCACCTTATCCCTGCTTGAGTCTGGGGAACAGAACGTGATCTGAACCAGGGGATGTTCAAGCATCTCTAAAGGTAAAGGTTCCCCTTGCTCGAAAGCTAGTCGAATCTGACTCTAGGGGGCGCTGCTCATCTCTGTTTCCAAGCCGAAGAGTCAGCGCTGTCTGAAGACTTTTCCATGGTCATGTGGCCGGCATGACTAAACGCCGAGGTGCACTGAATGCTGTTACCTTCGCACCGAAGCGGTACCTATTTATCTACTTGCAATTTCTTGCTTTCGAACTGCTAGGTTGGCAGGAGCTGCGGCCAGAGGCGGGAGCTCACTCCGTCAAGCAGTACTAGGGTCTCAAACTGCCGGGCTACAGACCTTCCGGTCTGCAGCTCAGCATCTTAACCTCTGAGCCACCGTGGCACAAGCATCTCTAACCCCCACTATATTCTCAGAACAGCCCAAGCTTCACCAGTTAATAGGGATTTTTGAACCTGGGTTTTCCTAGTCCTAGCCTGACCCTCTGTCCCTCACATCAATCTGGCTCTCTGGCTCATTCTAACCAATACAGATGTCTTGGTGGCAATCAGCACTGTACACATTTCAGAAATTTGCTGAAAGAGCAAAAAAAAACCCTCTAATAATGTATTCAGGATGAGGAACAAGAGAAATTTAATTCAATTTAAATGTTTTTTAAAAGGATTAGACAAGTTAATGGGAAAAAGACAAATCAATGGACAATAGTCACAGGAAGCCAACTGAAACCTTCATAATTAGAGGTAGTATATCTCTGATTAGGGCCACAGTGGCTCAGAGGTTAAGACGCTGAAGCGGCAGACTGAAAAGTCTGTAGTTCGGCAGTTCGAGACCCAAGTGCCGTGTTACAGAGTGAGCTCCTGTCTCTGGCCCCAGCTCCTGCCAACCTAGCAGTCCAAAAGCAAGAAATTGCAAGTAGATAAATAGGTACCGCTTCAGGGGGAAGGTAACAGAGTTCCATGCACCTTGGTGTTTAGTCATGCTGGCCACATGACCAAGGAAACATCTTCAGACAGCGCTGACTCTTTGGCTTGGAAACAGAGATGAGCACCGCCCCCTAGAGTCGGATTCGACTAGCTTTCAAGCAAGGGAAACCTTTACCTTTATATCTCTGATTGCTAGAGGCAAACAACAAAGGGAGTCGTCATCGCCCCTTACTTATTCAAACTATTTGTAGGCCGCCTTCCTACCATTAGGGCACTCAACTCAAAGTGGCTAACCACAGTAAATCTCATTTACATTTAAAAAGACACCAAAAACATCTAAAACAAGTGCAAAGCAGCAATAAAACCAAATGACAAAGTGAGGGCATCAACTAGATAGGGTTGCCAGCCTCCAGGCGGTGACTGGAGATCTCCCACTATTACGACTGATCTCCGGGCAACAGAGATCAATTCACCTAGAGAAAATTGCTGCTTTGAAAGGTGGACTCTGCCACATTATGCCCCACTGAAGTCCCTCCCCTCCCCAAATCCCGCCCTCCTCAGGCTCCACCTCCCGTAATCTCCAGGTATTCCCCAACCTGGAGCTGTGAACCCTATATCTAGATGAGATTAAAGGCCCATATAAACAGGACGGGCTTCACCTGGCACTTAAAAGGCATTAGCAAAATGTGCCAGGTGACTTTGACTGGGGAAAGAATGCCCAAGCTGGGGTGCCACCAGAGAAAAGGCCCTGTAGATACCCATTTTATTCATTCATTCATTCATTGGATTTCTAGTATGCCGTCCCCTGCGCCTAATGGGACCAGGCAGTCCTTAAGACAACCCACTCCCAGACTGTGCAGAATACTATAATTTGAATTGTGCCCAGAAACATATTGTGAGTCAGTGAAGACCTTACAATATCAGGGGGGAAACTGTTCCCTGCACCTGACCTCCATCTATAATCTGGCTTCTGGATCAACTGCTGTTTCCAAACAGTCTCCAAGGGCAGCCCAACATAGAACACATTACAGTAATCAAGACAGGGCGGTGGTGCTGGTCTGCAATAGAACAGCTAGATTCAAGTCCAGTACCACCTTAGAGACCAACAAGATTTCCAGGGTATAAGCTTTCAAGAGTCAAAGCTCCTTCCATCAGATACGACATGAAGTTACCAGAACACGGCCCGATTATTTCATATCCCGTGTTTGAACTTCCCAGGGACTGGCCTGTGTTTGAAATATGTTTCATGGCACAAGCTCCATTTAATTCAGAGGCGGCACTGGGTAAGGTTAGTAGATGGGGGTTCTCGCCATCCTGTTTGTAGCAGACAGGACCTCTGGGGCATTTGTGTCCCTGCCACATGAACTGGTTCTACGCCCACTGAATAGAATCAAAATGAGACCTTGATTGAAATGGACAGGCCAGTTATTGCCGGACTTACTGAAGTCTGACCCAGACATTTAAGCGTCCACCATTAACTTTGTCATTGCATCGCTCTGCTCTGGCTTCTAAACCCAGCAATGGCTAGAGGGAGGTCTGGAATAGCGACAAACGTCTCTCCCCTTTGCGCCATTGACTGGACCGCTAACAAGCCCAGTGGTACTTAAGAACCCAAAGAAAGAACACTGCTTCCTTTCCCGACACCCCCTTCTTCTTTTCTTCCTCTTCCTTTAATGACCACCACGCTCCTTGCTTCCAGAGGTTTTTCTGATGAGGCTTCAGCCTCCTCGTGTTCCGATTGCTGGTTTATTGGAAACATTTGCGTGCAAGGTCACCTTGGAATACACGCCACTCGACAAAGCCGTTTCAATAAAAACCCGGTGCTGGTGCTTACGTGGGAAAGGACCACCAGGGAATTCTGCGCATCCCACCTTTGATCTCTGAAGCGGTGCAGTTAATTTCTCGGCCATTTTCACAGGGTCATGCCGGAACGGGAAAGGTATCCATTTGATTCACAATAAATTCCTAATGTCCTCCTTGATTCGGTGCATTTAGACCTCTCTGCTTTCTGATGGCTGTAGCACCAAAACATTTAAAAACCACCTTCAGGCATGACCACTTAAATCACTTTCAGCGGCAGCAGAGTGTGTGTGTGTGTGGGGGGGGTGACTGGGACCCAGCAGGGAACTAAGGGGGAGGGTTGCCGGGTCCCCCGCCCCCCAGCAGGGGATGGGGTCGGGTTGCCAGATCCAGGTTGGGAAACTCCTGGAGGCTTGGGGATAGAGTCCCAGACAGGGAGCTCAGGGGGGTACAATGCCAGAGAGTCCACCCTCCAAAACATCAATTTTCTCCAGGTGAACTGATCTCTGTAGTCTGAAGATGAGCTCTAATTCCGGGGGATCCCCACCTGGAGGCTGGCACCCCTACGAAGGGGACAGGAACATTGGGGGGGGGGGCAGAGTGCCATTGTTAGAAAAGGGGGCTTGGGGGGGATTCTGCAGTGTAATCCACCCCAACCTCGTGCCAAATGCCTACCTTCCAAGAGCGATCAGGTCTCAACAGCCTGACACCATTTCTGGGGTGAACCCAGAAGTGACATCACATCACTCTAGGATTCAGCAGAAGCTCTATGGTACCTGGGGTTCACCCCAGAAATTATATCATGCCATTGACATGATGGCAATTTTTGCTTTAATTTCCCCGCCCCCCGCCGGCCTACTTGGTAGCAGCGGAGGGGCAGCAACTACTGGGGGGAGATCTCCCACTATAGCAGGAGACCTGACATCTCTATATTTAAGTCACAAGTCTTAGCATTTCTGAAATCCATGGTATGAGAAGAACAAGATAAAATTACGGCACTTCTGTGCTTAACTAGGAACTATATGACTGGGAAAAGGAATCTGGAAGACACCTCTAAAGCTGCTTTGCTCATTCTCGGCCCAGCTGTCCAACAACAGGGCATGGAGGCCGAGGCCTCCCCCTGATGTTGCCTCCTGGCTCTGGGATTCAGAGGATTAATGCCTCTGAAGGTGGAGGTTCCCCTCAGTCACATGGATAGGCTCAGTCACATGGATAGACTAGTAGCCATTGACAGACTTGTCCTCCACGAATCTATCTAATCCTCTTTTAAAGCTGTCTGTGCCCGTGGCCATGACTACATCCTCGGGCCGCAAATGCCACATTTTAATGACTTTCTGTGTAAAGAAGTATTTCCTTTTTCCTTTTGGCTGTCCTGAAATCTCCTGGAATTAGAACTGCTCTGCAGATGAGAGACTCTGTGGAGAAACTGGCTGCTCTGGAGGGTGGACTCTATGGCTTTCTACGCGGCTGAAGTCCCTCCTCTCCCCAACCCCTCCTCCCCAGGCTCCGCCCCCAAATCTCCAGGAATTTCCCAACCCGGTGTTGGCGACTTTGTGAATACAACCAACTGTGCTCTTTGGACATTCTAAAGCTCTACGTCAGTGTCCCCAACTTTTCAGTGCCTGCGGGTTCATTTGGGATTATGACGCAGCGTGGGTGAGCCCGTTCACAAAATGGCTGCCACAAAATGGTTGCTACGTGTCAGACTCTTGAACAAACTTACTCTCAACACCACTCTCTTCGCAGTGATTTGTTTATTGAGAGATGTCTCAAGCTGAGACCATCTTGTGTCAGAACTGACTAGGTTGGCGCCAGTTCTGGAATCATACATGATTCAAACAAGCCCCCCCCCCCCCCCGGGGGCCCCCCCGCTCACCGCCTAAATCTAGCCCGCACCATTAGCTCTCCTTCCTCCACCTGCACCCACAGCTATATTATCTACGACAGGCCAGCTAGCAGAGACAGGCATCCAAGGTCATTTCACATACTTCCCAGGTGGGGAGGCCTCTTAAGAAAACAGTTGCAAAGCAGCTAAGCGAAGCAGTTTCCCACATACACACTCTCTCACCATCCGCCTCCCCCTCCCCCCCCATGCACCACATTCAGAATTCGAAGAGGGTGATTACAGGCAGTGAAAATGGGATATACAAAAGCTCATGGCAAATAAGGTTCCGAGTTTGGCACTACAGGAGGTGAAGACAGCCACAAAATGGCTGCCCCAGCTGACCTTCAGTCACACATTGAAGATCCTTTTGCTGTGGTGGCAGAGCTGCTTCCAAAGCAACATTTTTTTTTCAAATTCTACACTGCCAATCAAATCTCCAGAGGCCAATCGGAAGCCTTGTTTGGCAAAAGCCCCACCTGGCCCTGCCCACTTTCTAAAAACACTTGGTGGGCACCAAGAAAGGTATTGGCGGGCACCACGTTGGGGACCTCTGCTCTATATGACTGCTAGCGTCTCCCCCACTGTCCAAATTCGGAGGCTGAGGCCTGTCTCGTCCCACTGTCATCCATAGATGATACTGTAAAATAACAAAATCTCACCTTCTTTTGAGGGACTAGACAGGTGAAGAAAACGCTCACCAAGCTCAGAACTGCCAATATGGCCTCCCCTCCCACAAAGTCTCACAGAGCAAAAATGTGCCATCGAGGAAGTGTGTGGGAGAGGAAGGATAAAGGCATGCAACGGGCCGCTTTGAATTTCCACCTGCTGTTCTCCGTGAAGCACAAACCCGACACAGCGGAGGAAGCACTGAAGGAAAAGTGCATATTGTGTGGCTGGCAGATTTCCCCGCTGCCACCAAAGGAAGCAGAGGATTTGAGAAACCCTGAGAAGTTACTTTCTCATTAACTCGCCCGGCGCTGTGCATTGCC